>NC_092279.1:34083061-34143061 GCF_036320965.1 Panulirus ornatus | reverse complement strand
ATATATATATATATATATATATATATATATATATATATATATATATATATATATATATATATATATATATATATATATATATATATATATATATATTTATATATATATATATATATATATATATATATATATATATATATATATATATATATATATATATATATATACATATATATGTAAATTATCCCTGGGGTTAGGGGATTAAGAATACTTCCCACGTATTCCCTGCGTGTCGTAGAAGGCGACTAAAAGGGAAGGGAGCGGGGGGCTGGAAATCCTCCCCTCTCGTCTTTTTTTTTGATTTTCTAAAAGAAGGAACAGAGGGGGCCAGGTGAGGATATTCCAAAAAAGGCCCAGTCCTCTGTTCTTTACGCTACCTCGCTAACGCGGGAAATGGCGAATAGTTTAAAAGAAAGAATATATATGAATATATATATATATATATATATATATATATATATATATATATATATATATATATATATATATATATATATATATATATATATATATATATATATATATATATATATAGAAGAAGAAAGTTAAGAGTAAATGTGAATAATAGCAAGGTAATTAGGTACAGTACGGGTGAGGGTCAAGTCGATTGGGAGGTAAGTTTGAATGGAGAAAAACTGGAGGAAGTGAAGTGTTTTAGATATCTGGGAGTGGATCTGGCAGCGGATGGAACCATGGAAGCGGAAGGGGATCATAGGGTGGGGGAGGGTGCGAAAATCCTGGGAGCCTTGAAGAATGTGTGGAAGTCGAGAACATTATCTCGGAAAGCAAAAATGGGTAAGTTTGAAGGTATAGTGGTTCCAACAATGTTGTATGGTTGCGAGGCGTGGGCTATGGATAGAGTTGTGCGCAGGAGGATGGATGTGCTGGAAATGAGATGTTTGAGGACAATGTGTGGTGTCAGGTGGTTTGATCGAGTAAGTAACGTAAGGGTAAGAGAGATGTGTGGAAATAAAAAGAGCGTGGTTGAGAGAGCAGAAGAGGGTGTTTTGAAATGGTTTGGGCACATGGAGAGAATGAGTGAGGAAAGATTGACCAAGGGGATATATGTGTCGGAGGTGGAGGGAACGAGCAGAAGTGGGAGACCAAATTGGAGGTGGAAAGATGGAGTGAAAAAGATTTTGTGTGATCGGGGCCTGAACGTGCAGGAGGGTGAAGGAGGGCAAGGAATTGAGTGAATTGGATCGATGTGGTATGCCGGGTTGACGTGCTGTCAGTGGATTGAATCAGGGCATGTGAAGCGTCTGGGGTAAACCATGGAAAGCTGTGTAGGTATGTATATTTGCGTGTGTGGACGTATGTATATACATGTGTATGGGTGTGGGTAGGGCCATTTCTTTCGTCTGTTTCCTTGCGCTACCTCGCAAACGCGGGAGACAGCGACAAAGCAAAAAAAAAAAAAGAAAATATATATATAGTTTATACATATATATATACATATGAGATGACAAAAAAGGAGAGATAAGTAGTATATTTGAGGAAAGGAACCTAGATGTTTTGGCTCTGAGTGAAACGAAGCTCAAGGGTAAAGGGGAAGAGTGGTTTGGGAATGTCTTGGGGGTAAAGTCAGAGGTTAGTGAGAAGACAAGAGCAAGGGAGGAAGTAGCACTACTCCTGAAACAGGAGTGGTGGGAGTATGTGATAGAGTGTAAGAAAATTAATTCTAGATTGATATGGGTAAAACTGAAAGTGGATGGAGAGAGATGGGTGAGTATTGGTGCATATGCACGTGGGCATCAGCAGAAAGATCATGAGAGGCAAGTGTTTTGGGAACAGCTGAATGAGTGTGTTAGTGGTTTTGATGCACGAGTCCGGGTTATAGTGATGGATGATTTCAATGAAAGGTTAGTAATGTATCAGTCGAGGGAATAACTGGTATACATGGGGTGTTCAGTGTTGTAAATGGAAATGGTGAAGAGCTTGTAAATTTATGTGCTGAAAAAGGACTGGTGATTGGGAATACCTGGTTTAAAAAAAAGATATACATAAGTATACGAATGTAAGTAGGAGAGATGGCCAGAGAGCATTTTTGGATTACGTGTTAATTTATAGGAGCACAAAGGAGAGACTTTTGGATGTTAATGTTCTGAGAGGTGCAACTGGAGGGATGTCTGATCATTATCTTGTGGAGGCGAAGGTGAAGATTTGTTGAGGTTTTCAGAAAAGAAGAGAGAATGTTGGGGTGAAGAGAGTGGTGAGAGTATGTGAGCTTAGGAGGGAGACTTGTGTGAGGAAGTACCAGGAGAGACTGAGTACAGAATGAAAAAAGGTGAGAACAAAGGAGGTAAGGGGAGTGGGGGAGGAATTGGAGGTATTTAGGGAAGCAGTGATTGCTTGCGCAAAAGATCCTTGAGGCATGAGAAGAGTGGGAGGTGGGCAGATTAGAAAGGGTAGTTAGTGCTGGGATGAAGAAGTAAGATTATTAGTGAAAGAGAAGAGAGAGGCATTTGGACGATTTTTGCAGGGAAATAATGCAAATGAGTGGGAGATGTATAAAAGAAAGAGGCAGGAGGTCAAGAGAAAGGTGAAAGAGGTAAAAAAGAGGGCAAATGAGAGTAGGGGTGAGAGAGTATCATTAAATTTTAGGGAGAATAAAAAGATGTTTTGGATGGATGTAAATAAAGTGCGTAAGACAAGGGAACAAATGGGAACTTCAGTGAAAGGGGCTAATGGGGTTGTGATAACAAGTAGTGGTGATGTGAAAGGGAGGTGGGGTGAGTATTTTGAAGTTTTGTTGAATGGGTTTTATAATAGAGTGGCAGATATAAGTTTTTTTGGTCGAGATGGTGTGCAAAGTGAGGGTAGTGAGGATGATTTGGTAAACAGAGAAGAGGTAGTAAAAGCTTTGCGGAAGATGAAAGCCGGAAAGTAAGCACGTTTGGATGGTATTGCAGTGGAATTTATAAAAAAAGGGGGTGACTGTATTGTTGACTGGTTGGTAAGGTTATTTAATGTATTTATGATTCTTGGTGAGGTGCCTGAGGATTGGTGGAATGCTTGCATAGTGCCATTGAACAAAGGCAAAGGCAACAAAGGTGAGTTCTCAAATTACAGAGGTATAAGTTTGTTGAGTATTCCTGGGAAATTATATGGGAGCGTATTGATTGAGAGTGTGAAGGCATGTAAAAAGCATCAGATTGGGGAAGAGCAGTGTGGTTTCACAAGTGGTTAGAGGAATGTATTTGAGAAATGCTTAGAAAAGCAAATAAATTTCTATGTAGCATTTATGGATCTGGAGAAGGCATATCATAGAGTTGATAGAGATGCTCTGTGGAAGCTATTAAGAATGTATGGTGTAGGAGGCAAGTTGTTAGAAGCAGTGAAATGTTTCTATCGAGGATGTAAGGCATGCTTACGTGTAGGAAGAGAGGAAAGTGATTGGTTCTCAGTGAATGTAGGTTTGCGGCAGGGGTGTGTGATGTCTCCATGGTTGTTTAATTTGTTTATGGATGGGGTTGTTAGGAAGGTGAATGCAAGAGTTTTGGAGAGAGGGGCAAGTATGCAGTCTGTTGTGGATGAGAGAGCATGGGAAGTGAGTCAGTTGTTGTTCGCAGATGATACAGCGCTGGTGGGTGATTCATGTGAGAAACTGCAGAAGCTGGTGACTAAGTTTGGTAAATTGTGTGAAAGAAGAATGTTGAGAGTAAATGTGAATAAGAGGATGGTTATTAGGTACAGTAGGGTTGAGGGCCAAGTCAATTGAGAGGTAAGGTTGAATGGAGAAAAACTGGAGGAGGTGAAGTGTTTTAAATATTTGTGAGTCGATTTGGCAGCAGATGGAACCATGGAAGCGGAAGTGGATCATAGGGTGGGGGAGGGGGCGAAAATTCTGGGAGCCTTGAAGAAAGTGTGGAAGTCGAGAACATTATCTCGGAAAGCAGAAGTGGGTATGTTTGATGGAATAGTGGTTCCAACAATGTTTTATGGTTGCGAGATGTAGGCTTTGGATAGAGTTGTGGGCAGGAGGGTGGATGTGCTGGAAATGAGATGTTTGAGGACAATATAAGGTGAGAGATGGTTTGATCGAGTAAGTAATAATAGGGTAAGAGAGATGTGTCGTAATAAAAAGAGTGTGTAATCAGTTAACATTCTCTGACCATCTCTCCTACTTGCATACGTATACTTATGTATACCTCTCTTTTTAAACCAGGTATTCCTAATCAACAGTCCTTTTTCAGCACATAAATCTACAAGCTCTTCACCATTTACATTTAAAACACTGAACATATTATGTGCACCAATTATTCCCTTAATTGCCACATTACTCACCTTTTCCTTTAGAACACCTATCAGTATAATCTGGTCTCGTGCATCAAAACTACTAACACACTGACTCAGCTCCTTCCAAAACACTTGCCTCTCATGATCTGTCTTCTCATGCCCAGGTGCGTATGCACCAATAATCACGCATCTCTCCCCATCCACTTTCAGTTTTACCCATAACAATCTAGAGTTTATTTACTTAAACTCTATCACATATTTCCACCACTCCTGTTTCAGGAGTAGTGCTACTCCTTCCCTTGCTCTTGTCCTCTCACTAACCTCTGACTTTACTCCCAAGACATTCCCAAACCACTCTTCCCCTTTACCCTCTGACTTTACTCTCAAGACATTCCCAAAACACTCTTCCCCTTTACCCTTGAGTTTCGTTTCATTCAGAGCCAAAACATCCAGGTTCTTTTCCTCAAACATAATACCTATCTCTACTTTTTTCCCATCTTGGTTACATTCACACATATTTAGATACCCCAATCTATTCATATGCATATATATATATATATATATATATATATATATATATATATATATATATATATATATATATATATATATATATATATATGTATATATATATATATATATATATATATATATATATATATATATATATATATATATATTTATATATATATATATATATATATATATATATATATATATATATATATATATATATATATATATATATGTGTATGGGGGGGGGGGTTGGGCCATTTCTTTCGTCTGTTTCCTTGCGCTACCTCGCAAACGCGGGAGACAGCGACAAAGTATAAAAAAAAAAAAAAAAAAAAAAAAAAAAAAAAATATATATATATATATTTACTTTTTTTTTTTTTTTTTGCTTTGTCGCTGTCTCCCGCGTTTGCGAGGTAGGGCAAGGAAACAGACGAAAGAAAATGGCCCAACCCACCCCCATACACATGTATATACATACGTCCACACACGCAAATATACATACCTACACAGCTTTCCATGGTTTACCCCAGACGCTTCACATGCCCTGATTCAATCCACTGACAGCACGTCAACCCCGGTATACCACATCGCTCCAATTCACTCTATTCCTTGCCCTCCTTTCACCCTCCTGCATGTTCAGGCCCCGATCACACAAAATCTTCTTCACTCCATCTTTCCACCTCCAATTTGGTCTCCCTCTTCTACTCGTTCCCTCCACCTCCGACACATATATCCTCTTGGTCAATCTTTCCTCACTCATTCTCTCCATGTGCCCAAACCATTTCAAAACACCCTCTTCTGCTCTCTCAACCACGCTCTTTTTATTTCCACACATCTCTCTTACCCTTACGTTACTTACTCGATCAAACCACCTCACAACACACATTGTCCTCAAACATCTCATTTCCAGCACATGCATCCTCCTGCGCACAACTCTATCCATAGCTCACGCCTCGCAACCATACAACATTGTTGGAACCACTATTCCTTCAAACATACCCATTTTTGCTTTCCGAGATAATGTTCTCGACTTCCACACATTCTTCAAGGATCCCAGAATTTTCGCCCCCTCCCCCACCCTATGATCCACTTCCGCTTCCATGGTTCCATCCGCTGCCAGATCCACTCCCAGATATCTAAAACACTTCACTTCCTCCAGTTTTTCTCCATTCAAACTCACCTCCCAATTGACTTGACCCTCAACCCTACTGTACCTAATAACCTTGCTCTTATTCACATTAACTCTTAACTTTCTTCTTTCACACACTTTACCAAACTCAGTCACCAGCTTCTGCAGTTTCTCACATGAATCAGCCACCAGCGCTGTATCATCAGCGAACAACAACTGACTCACTTCCCAAGCTCTCTCATCCCCAACAGACTTCATACTTGTCCCTCTTTCCAAAACTCTTGCATTCACCTCCCTAACAACCCCATCCATAAACAAATTAAACAACCATGGAGACATCACACACCCCTGCCGGAAACCTACATTCACTGAGAACCAATATATATATATATATATATATATATATATATATATATATATATATATATATATATATATATATATATATATATATATCTTTCTTTCTTTCAAACTATTCGCCATTTCCCGCATTAGCGAGGTAGCGTTAAGAACAGAGGGCTGGGCCTTGAGGGAATACCCTCACCTGGCCCAATTCTCTGTTCCTTCTTTTGGAAAATTAAAAAAAAAACGAGAGGGGAGGATTTCCAGCCCCCCGCTCCCTCCCCTTTTAGTCGCCTTCTACGACACGCAGGGAATACGTGGGAAGTATTCTTTCTCCCCTATCCCCAGGGATAATATATATATATATATATATATATATATATATATATATATATATATATATATATATTTATATATATATATACATATATATATATATATATATATATATATATATATATATATATATATATATATATATATATATATATATATATATATATATATATATATATATATATATACCTAAAGTTAAGAGTAAATGTGAATAAGAGCAAGGTTATTAGGTACAGTAGGGTTGAGGGTCAAGTCAATTGGGAGGTGAGTTTGAATGGAGAAAAACTGGAGGAAGTAAAGTGTTTTAGATATCTGGGAGTGGATCTGACAGCGGATGGAACCATGGAAGCGGAAGTCGATCATAGGGTGGGGGAGGGGGCGAAAATTCTGGGAGCCTTGATGAATGTGTGGAAGTCGAGAACATTATCTCGGAAAGAAAAAATGTGTATGTTTGAAGGAATAGTGGTTCCAACAATGTTGTATGGTTGCGAGGCGTGGGCTATGGATAGAGTTGTGCGCAGGAGGATGGATGTGCTGGAAATGAGATGTTTGAGGACAATGTGTGGTGTGAGGTGGTTTGATCGAGTAAGTAACGTAAGGGTAAGAGAGATGTGTGGAAATAAAAAGAGCGTGGTTGAGAGAGCAGAAGAGGGTGTTTTGAAATGGTTTGGGCACATGGAGAGAATGAGTGAGGAAAGATCGACCAAGAGGATATATGTGTCGGAGGTGGAGGGAACGAGGAGAAGAGGGAGACCAAATTAGAGGTGGAAAGATGGAGTGAAAAAGATTTTGTGTGATCGGGGCCTGAACATGCAGGAGGGTGAAAGGAGGGCAAGGAATAGAGTGAATTGGAGCGATGTGGTATACCGGGGTTGACGTGCTGTCAGTGGATTGAATCGGGGCATGTGAAGCGTCTGGGGTAAACCATGGAAAGCTGTGTAGGTATGTATATTTTGCGTGTGTGGACGTATGTATATACATGTGTATGGGGGTGGGTTGGGCCATTTCTTTCGTCTGTTTCCTTGCGCTACCTCGCAAACGCGGGAGACAGCGGCAAAAAAAAAAAAAAAAAAATATATATTATGTATGTATGTATGTATATATATATATATATATATATATATATATATATATATATATATATATATATATATATATATATATATATATATATATATATATATATATATATATATATATATATATATATGAATAGATTGGGGTGTCTAAATGTATGTGAAAAAGATGAGAAAAAAGTAGAGATAGGTATTATGTTTAAGGAAAAGAACCTGGATGTTTTGGCTCTAAGTGAAACGAAACTCAAGGGTAAAGGGGAAGAGTGGTTTGGAAATGTCTTGGGAGTAAAGTCAGTGGTTAGTGAGAGGACAAGAGCAAGGGAAGGAGTAGCACTACTCCTTGAAACAGGAGTGGTGGAAATATGTGATAGAGTTTAAGTAAATAAACTCTAGATTGTCATGGGTAAAACTGAAAGTTGATGGGGAAGATGCGTGATTATTGGTGCATACGCACCTGGGCATGAGAAGACAGATCATGAGAGGCAAGTGTTTTGGAAGGAGCTGAGTGAGTGTGTTGGTAGTTTTGATGCACGGGACCAGATTATAGTGATAGGTGTTTTCAAGGAAAAGGTGAGTAATGTGGCAATTGAAGAAATAATTGGTGCACATGATATGTTCAGTGTTTTAAATGTAAATGGTGAAGAGCTTGTAGATTTATGTGCTGAAAAAGTACTGGTGGTTAGGAATACCTGGTTTAAAAAGAGAGATATACATAAGTATACGTATGTAAGTAGGAGAGATGGTCAGAGAACGTTAATTGATTACATGTTAATTGATAGGCGCGTGAAAGAGAGACTTTTGGATGTTAATGTGCTGAGAGGTGCAACTGGAGTGATGTCTGATCATTATCTTGTGGAAGGGAGGGTGACGATTTGTGGGGGGTTTCAGAAAAGAAGAGATTGTTTAGGTGAAGAGGATGGTGACAGTAAGTGAGCTAGGGAAGGACACTTGTACAAGGAAGTACCAGGAGAGACTGAGTACAGAATGGAAAACGGTGAGAACAAAGGACATAATTGGAGTGGGGGAGGAATGGGATTTGTTTAGGGAAGTAGTGATGGCCTTTGCAAAAGATATTTGTGGCGTGAGAAGCATGGGAGGTGGGTTGATTAGAAAGGGTTGTGAGTGGTGTGATGAACGTGTAAGATTATTAGTGAAAAAGAAGAGGGAGGCATTTGGAAGATTTTTGCAGGAAAATAATGCAAATGATTGGGAGATGTATAAAAGAAAGAGGCAAGAGGTCAAGAGAAAGGTTCAAGAGGTGAAAAAGATGGCAAATGAGAGTTGGGTGAGAGAGTATCATTAAATTTTAGGAAGAATAAAAAGATGTTTTGGAAGTAGGTAGATGAAGTGCGTAAGACAAGTGAACAAATGGGAACATCAGTGAAGGGGGCTAATGGGGAGGCGATAACAAGTATTGGTGATATGAGGAGATGGAGTGATTATTTTGAAGGTTTGTTGAATGTGTTTGATGATAGAGTGGCAGGTATAAGGTTTTTCTGGGTGAGGTGGTGTGCAAAGTGAGAAGGTTAGGAAGAATGATTTGGCAAACAGAGAAGAGGTAGTAAAAGCTTTGCGGAAGATGAAAGCTGGCAAGGCTTTGGATGGTATTGCCGTGGAAATTATCAAAAAAGTGGGTGACTGTATTGATGACTGCTTGGTAAGGTTATCTAATATATGTATGACTCATGGTGAGGTGCCTGAGGGTTGGTGGAATGCTTGCATAGTGCCAATTTACAAAGGTAAAGGGGATAAAAGTGAGTGTTCAGTTTACAGCGGTATAAGTTTGTTGAGTATACCTGGGAAATTATAGGGGAGGGTATTGATTGAGAGGGTGAAGGCATGTACAGAGCATCAGATTGGGGAAGAGCAGTGTGGTTTCAGAAGTGGTAGAATATGTGGGGATCAGATGTTTACTTTGAAGAATGTATGTAAGAAATACTTAGAAAAGCAAATGGATTTGTATGTAGCATTTATGGATCTGGACATGGCATATGATAGAGTTGATAGAGATGCTCTGTGGAAGGTATCAAGAATATATGGTGTGGGAGGCAAATTTTTAGAATCAGTGAAAAGTTTTTATCGAGGATGTAAGTCATGTGTACGTGTAGGAAGATAGGAAAGCGGTTGGTTCTCAGTGAATGTTGGTCTGCAGCAGGGGTGCGTGATGTCTCTATGTTTGTTTAATTTGTTTATGGATGTGGTTGTTAGGGAGGTAAATGCAAGAGTTTTGGAAAGAGGGGTAAGTATGCAGTCTGTTGTGGATGAGAGAACTTTGGAGGTGAGTCAGTTGTTGTTTACTGATGATACAGCGCTGGTGGCTGATTAGGGTGAGAAACTGCAGAAGCTAGTGACTGAGTTTGGTAAAGTGTGTAAAAGAAGAAAGCTGAGAGTAAATGTGAATAAGAGCAAGGGTATTAGGTACAGTAGGGTTGAAGGACAAGTCAAGTGGGAGGTAAGTTTGAATGGAGAAAAACTGGAGGAAGTGAAGTGCTTTAGGTATTTGGGAGTGGATTTGGCAACGGACGAGACTATGGAAGCGGAAGTTGAATCCTAAGGTGTGGGAGGGGGCGAAAGTTTTGGGAGCGTTAAAAAATGTATGGAAGTCGAGAACGTTATCTTGGAAAGGAAAAATGAGCATGTTTGAACGAATAGTGGTTCCAACAATGTTGTATGGTTGCGAGGCGTGGGCTATAGATAGAGTTGTGCGCAGGAGGGTGGATGTGCTGGAAATGAGATGTTTGAGGACAATATGTGGTGTATTTTGGTTTGATCGAGTAAGTAATGAAATGGTAAGAGAGATGTCTGGTAATAAAAAGAGTGTGGTTGAGAGAGCAGAAGAGGGTATTTTGAAATGGTTTGGTCACATGGAGAGAATGAGTGAGGAAAAATTTACAAAGAGGTTATATGTGTCAAAGCTGAGGGAACGAGGAGAAGTGGGAGACCAAATTGGAGGTGGAAAGATGGAGTGAAAAAGATTTTGAGTGATCGGGGCCTGAACATGCAGGAGGGTGAAAGGCGTGCAAGGAATAGCGTGAATTGGAATGATGTGGTATACCGGGGTCGACGTGCTGTCAATGGATTGAACTAGGGCATGTGAAGCGTCGGAGTAAACCACGTAAAGTTTTGTGGGGCCTGTATGTGGAAAGGGAGCTGTGGTTTCGTATCTTTACACATGACAACTGGAGACTGAGTGTGAACGAATGTGGGCTTTGTTGTCTTTTCACAGCGCTACCTCGCACACATGGGGGGAAGGGGTTTGTTGTTTCATGTGTGGCGGGGTGGAGACGAGAATGAATAAGGGCAGACAGCATGAATTATGTACATGTGTATATATGGGTGTGTGTGTATATGTATGTATACGTTGAAATGTATAGGTATATATATATGCTGTGTGTGGACGTGTATGTATACATATATATGTGTATGTGGGTGGGTTGGCCCATTCTTTCGTCTGTTTCCTTGCGCTGCCACACACGCTTCATATGCCCTGGTTTAATCCATTGACAGCACGTCGACCCCGATGTACCATATCGTTCCAATTCTCTATATTTCTTGCACGCCTTTCACTTTCCTATATGTTCAGGCACCGATCACTCAAAATTTTTTTCACTCCATCCTTCCACCTCCAGTTTTGTCTTCCGCTTCTCCTTCTTTCCTCCACCTCCGACACATTTATACTCTTTGTCAATCTTTCCTCCCTCATTCTCTCCATGTGTCTAAACCATTTCAACATGCCTTCTGCTCTCTCAGCCGAAATTTTTTTATTACCACTCATTTCTCTCACCCTTTTATTACTTACTCGATCAAACCACTTCACACCATATATTGTCTTCAAACATTTCATTTCCAACACATCCACCCTCCTCCGCACAACCCTGTCCAAAGCCTATGTTTTGTAACCATATAACATTGTTGAAAACACTATTCCTTCAAACCTACCCATTTTTGCCCTCCAAGATAACGTTCTTGCCTTCCAGACATTCTTCAACGCTCCCAAAACATTTGCCCCCTTCCCCACCCTGTGACTCACTTTGGGAGGACGTCTAGAGGAAGGTGCAAGGGCTGAAAAAGAAGGCAAGCGAGAGCTGAAGTGAGCAAGTATCAGGAAACCTCCGGGAGGAAAAGATGTCTGGGAAGGGGGTTGATTATGTGAAGAAATACGAGAATAGATAGGAACATCTGTGAAGAGAGCAAATGGGAAACGGTAAGCGGAAGTCATGTGGCAAATAGGAGATATAATGAGTACTATGAAAGAGTGTTGAACATGTTTGATGATACGGCAGCTGATGTAGGATTTTAGGTCGGTGAAATATCAGGAGTGAGAGTGTCATAGAAAATAGGATATTGAAGAGGGAAGTGGTTGTGAAAGGTTTGTCTATAAAATGAAATGAGATAAGGCGGCTTGAGTGGGTTGTGTTGAAATCATTTTCTTAAGAAAGGGAGCGTCCGTGTTGCTGATTGGTCATTTAGGATTTCCAGTGTATGCATGGATTATGGTGAGATGCCTGAGGATCGGTGGAATGCCTGTAGAGTTTTACTGTATGAAAGCAAGAGGTAGACGTTTGTTGAACGTGCGATAAAGTGTGGACGAGTGACGAGTAAGAGGACAGTCCCAAGCACAGGGCATCAGATTGGAATAGAACAACGCAGTTTCAGGAGTGTCAGAGAATTTGTGAATCAATTGTTTGCTTTGAAGAATGCGTGAGAAATACGCTGAGAAACAGAAGGCCTTGTGTGTGGCATTTATGGATCAGGAGAAAACATATGATGTGGCTGATTGAGATGCTTTTTTGGGGAAAGCTATTTGAAGCAATTAGGAATTGTTATGAAGAGGCTAGAGTGAGTGTGCGAGTAGGTAGGGAGAAGGGTGAGTTGCAACGGTGGGTCTGCGGCGGGGATGTGTGATGTCATCATGTTTTATTGGTTTATGGATGGGGTGATGAAGGAAGTAAATGTGAGGGTATTGGAGAGAAAGGTAGTATGCAGTTTTTCGGGGATGAGAGGACCTGGGAAGTGAATCTGTTTTTTGTTTGACAGTGACATATTATTGGTGTTAGATTCGCGTTAGAAACTACAAAGGTTGGTGTCTGAGTAAGTGAGAGTATGGGAAATAAGATTGAGAGCATATATGATTGAAATCATGGCTATTAGGTTTGACGATGCAGAGGAACTGTTTGGTATAGATGTGAGTATAAAAGGAGGTAAACATGGAGAGTCATAGGATGGATGAGGGAGCGAAAGTTTTATAACCACTTAGGAATGTGTTGAGAGGTCACTACCAAGGAGGGTGAAAATAGGTATGTTTGAAGGTGTAGTAGTCCCAGCGATGCTGTTTGGATGAGAGGCATGGACTGTAGTTGAGAGGATGGATGTGTTGAAAGTGAAATATTCGACGACAATATGTGGTGTGTGGTGGGTTGCTCGAGTTTATTAAAGTGATAGGATAGAAGTGTGGTGTGTAACAAGAGGTGGTTGCTGGAGTTAAAAAGTATGCGCTGAAAGAGAAAGAATGTGTGAGAGGAGGCTAAGAAAAGAGATGTGGGTGTTAAAGGTTGGTACAGAGAGAAAGGGAAAACAATGTTGGATGGAGAAAGGATGGAGTGAAACAGATTTTGAGTGATCGGGGCCGAGAAATGAAGGAGGATATGTGAACAGGTTTAAGTAAATTTGAGCGACGTGGTATACAGTGGGCGATGTGCTTTCAGTCGACTGAACCAGGATATAGCGAGCAGCTGGAGGAAACTTTGGAAAGGTATGTTAGGGCTAGTTGTGGATAGGAGCTGGTGGTCTCGTGCATTACACATGACAGCTAGGGAATGGATTTGATGAATGACGCCTTTCTTTGTCTGTTCCTGGCGCCACCTCGTTAACACAGGATACGGCGAACATGTATGAAAAAAGAGAGAAGAATAATGAGAGGGGCAATATGATTAATTCCTTTTGTCTAACTCCGACATGCCTTTGTTGTGAAAGGTTTGAGGAAGCCAGCGACATCACTTTCCAAGCCAGGTCTCACCGTGACCAGCGCCACGTTGTCATTGTGTAAAGGCTCCGAGAAGTCGCTGATCGTCTCCCTCTGGGGAGTTACTGTGAAGGGACCTAAAGCAAACTCCACCTCCTGCAAGACAGATATAAAGATGTTTTCCTCCGTCAACATCGGTAGGATGACATGATTTACTGAGTTTTATGAGAATGTTAATATTTCCTCATACAGGTGATTACAGACATTGGCGCAGGATCACGGAGGAAGGTCTTATGGAGAAAATGGTATTGCAGAAGTAACTCTGTAACGGCGAACACAAATGTTACATCACTTCGTAAAGGATACTGTATTACTCGGGAGGAGCACCAGATTTAGCTTATAAACGAGTATCTTTTAATAGTTTCATATGAACAAAGCTACATAACAACATCTCAGACTCCTGAAAGGAACTGAGCGGACATCCTCAACGGTATAAGAGTGATTATCTATGATTTTGAGTGATAATGAAGGCAAGTTTCATCTAATAATAATGAAAAAAATCTGCAGATGATAAAGTCTGAGTATAAGCTTAATTCTACCTAAAGGTACATATCTGTCTCCAGTATGGTTCAGAAAGCATGTTACTTTATTTTGTGTCTTTACCCATTCTTCCTCCAATGATAAATAAAACTGACTGTAAAGCAAAATCCTATATTGTTATTCTTATATGCTAATATGGACCTCCGTGCATGTGTCTACCTTCTCAGTCAATACTCTCCCATACAATCTCCCAGGAATATTCAACAAACTTATTCCTCTGTAGTCTGAACAATCACCTTTATCCCCTTTGCCTTTACATTGGCACTATGCATGCATTCCGCCAATCCTCAGGCACTTCATCATGATACATAGAGTGAATATCCTTACTAACCAATTAGCAGCACAGTGAACCCCTTTTTTAATAAATTCCACTGCAACACCATCCAAACCCGCCGCCTTGCAGGATTGCATCTTCCACAAAGTTTTCACTACCTCTTTTCTGTTTACCAAACCATTCTCCCTAACCCTCTCACTTCGCACACCACCTCGATCAGAACACCCTGTATCTGCCACTCTATCATCAAAAACATTCAACAAACCTTTGAAATACTCACTCCATCTCCGTCTCACTTCATCACTACTTGTTAGTACTTCCCCACTTGCCCCCTTCATCGATGTTGTCATTTCTTCTCTTGTCTTACGCACGTTATTTACCACCTTCCAAATATATATTTCATTCGCCCTAAGATTTAATGATACTCTCTCAACCCAACTCTCATTTGCCCTCTCTTTCACCTTTTACACCTTTTCCTTGAACTCCTGCCGCTTTCTTTTATACAACTTCCAGTCATTTGCACTATTTCCCTGCAAGTGTCGTCCAAAAACCTCTCTTTTCTCTTTCTCTAATAACATTGCTTCTTCATCCTACCACTCACCTCGCTTTCTAATCTGCCCACCTCCCACCTTTCTCATGCCAAATACATCTTTTGCGCAAGCCATCACTGCTTCCCTAAATACATCCCATTCCTCAACCACTCCCTTCACATCATTTCCTCTCACCTTTTCCCATGCTACACTCAATCTATCCTGGTACTTTTTCACTCAAGTCTCCTTTCCAAGCCTAATTCCTCTCACCACTCTCTTCTTCCCAACATTCTCTCTTCTTTTTTGAAAAGATCTACAAATCTTCACCTTTGCCTCCACAAGATAGTGATCAGATATCCCTCCAGCTTCCTCTTTAAGCACATTAACATCCAAAAGCTTCTCTTTTACATGCCTATCAGTTAACACGTAATCCAATTCGCCTTTTCATCATCTACACACATACGTATACTTGTGTATATGTCTCTTTTTGAACAAGGCAGTTCCAATCACCAATCATTCTTCTGCACTCAAACCAAAAGCTCTTAATAATTTCCATGCATAGCACTGAATACTTCATGTACACCAGTTATACCCTCAACTGCCACATTAATTACCTTTGCATTTAAATCACCCTTTACTAATACCCGGTTTTGTGCACCAAAACTGCTGACACACTCACTCAGCTGCTCCCAAAACACTTTCCTGTCAAGATATTTTTCTCATTTCCAGGTGCATAAACACCATTTCTCTCCATCCACTTTCAGTTTTACTCACATCAATCTAGAATTTACTTCTTTGCACTCTATCACACACTCTCATAACTTCTGCTTCGGGAGTAGTGCTGCTCTTTCCTTAGGTGCTGTCCTTTCACAAACCCCTGAATTTACTCCAAAGACTTTTCCAAACCATTTTTCCCCTTTCCCCTTGAGCTTTGTTTCACTCAGAGCCAAAACATCAGGTTTCTTTCTTCAAACTTACTACTTATCTCTTCCATCCTCTCATCTTGGTTACACTCACGCACAGTCAGACACCCCAATTTGAGCCTTAGGGGAGAATGAGCCCCCCCAGCTTGACTTCTTCTGTTTCCAGCCCCCAGTTCCCCGCCCCATTTAGTCGCCTTCTAAGACATGCGTAGAATGTGTGGGAAGTATTCTTTCACCCCTATCCGCAGGAAGATGCAACAGATGGAAAGGGGAGCAAATGAGAGTTTGGGTGAGAGCATCATTACACTTTAGGAAGAATGAAACAATGCTGTGGTTTGAGATAGATGACTTGCGTAAGACAAGAAAATAAATACGAACATTAGAGAGGTGCAACTGGAGGGATGTCTGATCATTATCTTGTGGAGGCTAAGGTGAAGATTAGTATGGGTTTTCAGAAAAGAAGAGTGAATGTTGGGGTGAAGAAGGTGGTGAGAGTAAGTGAGCTTGGGAAGGAGACCTGTGTGAAGAAGTATCAGGAGAGACTATGTACAGAATGGAAAAAGGTGAGAACAATGGAAGTAAGGGGAGTGGGGGAGGAATGGGATGTATTTAGGGAATCAGTGATGGATTGCGCAAAAGATGCTTGTGGCATGAGAAGAGTGGGAGGTGGGCTGTTTAGAAAGGGTAGTGAGTGGTGGGATGAAGAAGTAAGAGTATTAGTGAAAGAGAAGAGAGAGGCATTTGGACGATTTTTGCAGGGAAAAAATGCAATTGAGTGGGAGAAGTATAAAAGAAAGAGACAGGAGGTCAAGAGAAAGGTGCAAGAGGTGAAAAAAAGGGCAAATGAGAGTTGGGGTGAGAGACTATCAGTAGATTTTAGGGAGAATAAAAAGATGTTCTGGAAGGAGGTAAATAGGGTGCGTAAGACAAGGGAGCAAATGGGAACTTCAGTGAAGGGCGCAAATGGGGAGGTGATAACAAGTAGTGGTGATGTGAGAAGGAGATGGAATGAGTATTTTGAAGGTTTGTTGAATGTGTCTGATGACAGAGTGGCAGATATAGGGTGTTTGGGTCGAGGTGGTGTGCAAAGTGAGAGGGTTAGGGAAAATGATTTGGTAAACAGAGAAGAGGTAGTAAAAGCTTTGCGGAAGATGAAAGCCGGCAAGGCAGCAGGTTTGGATGGTATTGCTGTGGAATTTATTAAAAAAGGGGGTGACTGTATTGTTGACTGGTTGGTAAGGTTATTTAATGTATGTATGACTCATGGTGAGGTGCCTGAGGATTGGCGGAATGCGTGCATAGTGCCATTGTACAAAGGCAAAGGGGATAAGAGTGAGTGCTCAAATTACAGAGGTATAAGTTTGTTGAGTATTCCTGGTAAATTATATGGGAGGGTATTGATTGAGAGGGTGAAGGCATGTACAGAGCATCAGATTGGGGAAGAGCAGTGTGGTTTCAGAAGTGGTAGAGGATGTGTGGATCAGGTGTTTGCTTTGAAAAATGTATGTGAGAAATACTTAGAAAAGCAAATGGATTTGTATGTAGCATTTATGGATCTGGAGAAGGCATATGATAGAGTTGATAGAGATGCTCTGTGGAAGGTATTAAGAATATATGGTGTGGGAGGCAAGTTGTTAGAAGCAGTGAAAAGTTTTTATCGAGGATGTAAGGCATGTGTACGTGTAGGAAGAGAGGAAAGTGATTGGTTCTCAGTGAATGTAGGTTTGCGGCAGGGGTGTGTGATGTCTCCATGGTTGTTTAATTTGTTTATGGATGGGGTTGTTAGGGAGGTAAATGCAAGAGTCTTGGAAAGAGGGGCAAGTATGAAGTCTGTTGGGGATGAGAGAGCTTGGGAAGTGAGTCAGTTGTTGTTCGCTGATGATACAGCGCTGGTGGCGGATTCATGTGAGAAACTGCAGAAGCTGGTGACGGAGTTTGGTAAAGTGTGTGGAAGAAGAAAGTTAAGAGTAAATGTGAATAAGAGCAAGGTTATTAGGTACAGTAGGGTTGAGGGTCAAGTCAATTGGGAGGTGAGTTTGAATGGTGAAAAACTGGAGGAAGTGAAGTGTTTTAGATATCTGGGAGTGGATCTGTCAGCGGATGGAACCATGGAAGCGGAAGTGGATCATAGGGTGGGGGAGGGGGCGAAAATTTTGGGAGCCTTGAAAAATGTGTGGAAGTCGAGAACATTATCCCGGAAAGCAAAAATGGGTATGTTTGAAGGAATAGTAGTTCCAACAATGTTGTATGGTTGCGAGGCGTGGGCTATGGATAGAGTTGTGCGCAGGAGGATGGATGTGCTGGAAATGAGATGTTTGAGGACAATGTGTGGTGTGAGGTGGTTTGATCGAGTAAGTAACGTAAGGGTAAGAGAGATGTGTGGAAATAAAAAGAGCGTGGTTGAGAGAGCAGAAGAGGGTGTTTTAAAATGGTTTGGGCACATGGAGAGAATGAGTGAGGAAAGATTGACCAAGAGGATATATGTGTCGGAGGTGGAGGGAACGAGGAGAAGAGGGAGACCAAATTGGAGGTGGAAAGATGGAGTGAAAAAGATTTTGTGTGATCGGGGCCTGAACATGCAGGAGGGTGAAAGGAGGGCAAGGAATAGAGTGAATTGGAGCGATGTGGTATACAGGGGTTGACGTGCTGTCAGTGGATTGAATCAAGGCATGTGAAGCGTCCGGGGTAAACCATGGAAAGCTGTGTAGGTATGTATATTTGTGTGTGTGGACGTGTGTATGTACATGTGTATGGGGGGGGTTGGGCCATTTCTTTCGTCTGTTTCCTTGCGCTACCTCGCAAACGCGGGAGACAGCGACAAAGTATAAAAAAAAAAAAAAAAAAAAAAAATTAGTGAAGGGAGCAAGGGGGAATTTGATAACAGGTAGTGATGAAGTGAGAAGGAGATGGAGTGAGTATCTTGAAAGTTTGTTGAATGTGTTTGATGATAGAGTGGCAGATGTAGAGTTTTCTGGTCGCGGTGGTGTGAGAAGTGAGAGTCAGGGAAAGTGATTTGGTGAAGAGAATGGAGGTGGTAAAAGCCTTGCGGAAGGTTAAATTCGGCAAGGCAATGGGTTTGGATGATATTGCAGTTGAATTTATTAAGGTGGTGACTATGTTGCTGATTGGTTGGTAAGAATATCCATTGTATGTATGGATCATTGTGAAGTGCCTGAAGATTGGCGCAATGCATGCATAGTGCCATTGTACAAAGGTAAAGGGGATAAAGGTGAGCGCTCAAGCTACAGAGGTATGTGTTTGTTGAGTATTCCTAAAAAATTGTATGGGAGGATGTTGACTGAGAGGATGAAGGCATGTACAGAGCATGAGACTGGGAAGGGGCATCGTGGCTTTCAGAAGTGGAAGAGGATGTGCAGATCAGGTGTTTACTTTGAAGTATGTGTGTGAGATATACTTAGGGAAACAGATTGAATACAGATGCTTTGTGGAAGGTATTAAGAGTATACGGTGTGGGAGGTAAGCTGCTAGAAGCAGTGAGAAGTTTTATCAAGGATGTAAGGCATGTGTACGAGTAGGAAGAGAGGAAACTGATTGGTTTATAGTAAATGTCTGTCTACGGCAGGGGTGTGTGATGTCCTCATCTTTGTTTAATTTGTCTATGGATGGGATGGGTAGGGAGGTAAATGCCAGAGTTTGGGGGAGAGGGGCGAATATGCAGTCTCCTCGGGATGAGGGCCTAAGAAGTGAGTCAGATTCAGCGGGACTGAGTGACAAGTTAGTTGGCATATGAGTTTGAATGGAGAATTGGTGGAAATGATGTTCTAGATATCTGGGAGTGGACTTAGCAGCGAATGGAACCATCGAAGTGGAAGTGAGTCATATGGTGGGGGAGGGGGCGAAGGTTCTATGAGTGATGAAGAATGTTTGGAGAGAGAGAGCGTTATCTCAGAGTGCCAAAATGGATATGTTTGAAGGAGTAGTAGTTCCAAAAAAATCAAATGGTTGCCAGGCATGGGCTGTTGATAAGGTTGTGTGGAGGAGGGTTGATGTGATGGAAAGGAAATGTTTGATGACAAAATGTGGTGTGAGGTGGTTAAATCGAATAGGTAATGGAAGGGTAAGAGAGATGTGTGGTAATAAAAAGTGTATGGTTGAGACAGCTGGAGAGGGTGTGTTGAAATGGTTTGGACTTATTGAGAAAATGAGTGAAGAAAGGTTGGCAAAGACGATGTATTTATCAGAAGTGGAGAGAAGTAGAAGCACGAGACGAAGTTGGAGGTGGAAGAATGGAGTGATGGAGAGAAGTAGAAGCGCGAGACGAAGTTGTAAGTGGAAGAATGGAGTGAAAATGA
The DNA here is from genome assembly GCF_036320965.1 of Panulirus ornatus. NCBI lineage: Eukaryota > Metazoa > Arthropoda > Malacostraca > Decapoda > Palinuridae > Panulirus > Panulirus ornatus. The sequence goes on along the minus strand of NC_092279.1, from coordinate 34,122,821 downwards.
TTTTGAGAGGTTGGGTCCTGAGCATGCAAGAGAGTGAAATGCATTCTACATGCAATCCTCCAATGGTCAGATACTTCAACATTATCCATAATTACACTGACAAGCCTTACTAACCAATCAACAACACAGTCACCCCCTTTCTAAACAAATACTACTGCGATACCATCCAGTCCCACCGCCTTGTCAGATTTTCATCTTTCGCAAGGCTTTCACCACCTCTTCTCTTGTCACCAAACTGCTCTCCCTGACTCTCTCACTTTGCATACCACCCAGACCTAAACACCCTACATCTGCCACTCTATCATCAAGCACATTCAGCAGTCCTTCAAAGTACTCACGCCATCCCTCCTCACTTTATCAGTTTTGCTTCATTAAACGATGCCCCCATTTATTTTCTTGTCTTCCTCATACTATTTACCTCCTTCCAAAACAAATTTTGTTCTTCCTAAAGTTTATTGTTTCTCTCTCACACCAAGTCTCTTTCGCCCTCTTTTTCAACCAATGCACCTTCTTTTTGAGCTTCTGCCTCTTTCTCTTATACAAACATCAACCACTTTCACTCCTCCCTTAAAAGCACCTCCCAAAAGCCTCTCTTTTCTCTTTCACAAGCACCTTTGCTTCTCCATCCAAGCACTCAATTCCCTTTTTTATCTGCCCTCCTCCCACCTTTCGCATGCCACCTGTATCGGTTGAGCGTGCCATTATTGTTTCCCAAAATATCTCCCATTCCTCACCTACTCCCCTCACCTCATTTGCTCTCACCTTTTGCAGATTCTTCTCAGAGTTTCTCCTGGTATTTCATCACACGTGTCTCCTTTCCAATCTCTCTTACTCTCACCACCCACTTCCCCCCGACAGTGTCTCCTCTTTTACAAAACCCTCTACAAACCTTCACACTCGTCCCCACTAGGCAGTGGTCAGATATCCCACCAGATGACCTTCACAGCATATTTACATGCAAAAGTGTTTCTTTTGCCCACCTATCAATTAGTATATAATCTGGTAATGCCCGTTGACCATCTCTCCTACTCACATAAGTATCCTTGTGTACATCTCTCGTTTTAAACCAGATATTCCTAATTACCGGTCTTTTCTCGCCACACAACTTCACAGGCTCTTCAACATTTCCATTCATAACACTGAATAACCCATGTGCATACTTTATACTGCCATATCATTTACCTTCGAATTCAAATCACCCATCACTAATACCTGGTCTCGCGCACGAAAACTGCCGATACACTCACTCAGCTGCTCCTCTTATGATCTTTCTTCTCATGACCGAGTGAATGAGCACCAATAAACACCCATCTCTCGCCATCCACTACCAGTTTTACTCACATCAATCTAGAATCTAATTTCATGCACTCTATCACACATTCCCATAACTCCTGCTTCAGGTGTTGTGCTACTTTGTATCCTTAGCTTTTGTTCCCTCACTAACCTCTGACTTACCCCCAAGACTTTTTCAAACCATTTTTTCTCTTTAACCTTGAGCGCTTCCCTCGCTGTACCGTCACCTCACCATCTAATGGTCATTTCACCTGACACCTACCTCCCTGCACAGTCATCTCACCATCCAGTGGTCACTTCACCTAGCACCTACCTTCCAGTGTAGTCACCTCACCATCCAATGGTCACTCAACATGGCATGTACCTCCCTGTATAGTCACCTCACCATCCAGTGGTCGCCTCACCTGGCACCTACCTCCCTGTACAGTAACCTCACCATCCAGTAATCACTTCACCTGACACCTCCCTCCCTGTACAGTCACCTCACCACCCAGTGATCGCCTCACCTGGCACCTACCTCCCTGTGCACCATGCCCATCATGCCAGACCAGGATCCATCAGATTGTTCAGCTCCCCACAGTCCATCAGATGGTCGTACCAACTGGTACCTTAACGCAGAAGAAAAGAAATTGAGGAATCTATTATCGAACTAATTGTAGGAACTTACCAAAAAATAATAAGTCAAATAGATACGAGCACATTATCATAAAAAAAAAATCCAGCATGCACTTACCTTTACTGCTATCATGATGATATTGCATCTGAAAATTAGAATACTTTTCTCTTCGAGGTTATGTCCCACGAACATTAACTGTGTTACCCTCTCACCCCTAGCAATTGGCAGTACCTCAAACCTTGGACTTAACACAGGGACACCAAGAGTTTTTGGTAAGGGAGACAATGGCATAAAGGTATGAAAATAGAAACAATTGATCAACCAATTAATAAAAGATAACTTCTCAGATATCTCCATAGACCAAGGTATGAGGTTCAGAAGAGGTTTCCTAACTCCTCACAAACCAGTGAACAGTTAAATTCATGAAACAGAAAACACGCTAGGACCAAAAGTAGACTTTGAAGAATGCATCAGCAACAGAGAGAAAGAAAGAATAGGATGGCTCTCATAGCTGGCAGCAGCTCAGTCTCAAGTGTAGGCGCAAATCACCAGCAACCTCAGAGATAAACAGGACAAGTTCTCTCCATCCACTCCCTTTGTATCTACAGTACACACATATGAGACCTGGAAGAAAATATGTTATTTCCCATTTCCTCATTAGTTCCTTAGTGTGTCATTGATATGCTAGTTCAGGACATGGCACTGAAAGTTTATCTCCCAGAGATGACTCGAGGATACGCTGTGATCATGTCAAATAAACTTGCTTGAAAATAAGATATCATTGCATAAAAATTATATGTACTTATGGTTACCAGTAGCTGGCATTTTAGTCCATATCTACTTTATATGGGTCGGCTATGATCAAATGTTTACTAGTGCATCTTCTTTACATTAACAGGAGCATAAGACTTTCCAATTACATAAAGGAGACAGTTGAGAAAAAATGTAAATAGAATCAAAGTTCTAACGTTTAGCAGTGCAAAGACAAGATTGTTGAGCTATGATTTTGAAAGGAGAAAACTTGTAGGAAGTGAAGTGTTTTAGATACCTGGGAGTGGATATACTAATGAAAGGAGCCATGGAAGAGCGCAAGTGAGTCATAGAGTTGTTAAGGTGACAAGGGTTCTGCGAACAGTGAGGAATGTACGGAAAGAGAGGTTGTTGTTTGAGAGGGAAACATTATATTTTTGAAGGTATACAAGTCCCGACAATATTCGATGGATATGGGACATAGGTTATAGATGAAAATATACGATAGAGGGTGCATATGATATATATAATGGAAATTAAATGTCTGAGGAAAATATTTGATGTGAGTAATGTTGATCGAGTAAATGATGACAGGGTAAGAGAGAGATGGGTGGCAAATAGACGAGTATGGGCTACGTGAGTTTACAAGAGAAAGACAGTCAGCAGGAGACCTGATTGGCCCACGACTGGGTTGTCTGGTAAAGAAAAAAGGGAGTTTACTTGACAAGAAAATGTAATGCCGCTCATCAGTTTTTTAAGCTATCGCCGACTCACAGCTGCTGCACGTTATCCTTCTAATGCTCTTGTTGCCGATGTCGTTTATACAGTTTATTTCTGGTGTTTTTCTCAGAGTATACCTGAATTAATAAGATATTTGTCTAAACTACTTTTGAAGGTATATATAGCTCAGCATTCATTTCGTCTGACGGTAATTTATTTCAATGCTCCCTACTTATTTTCTAGCTTTGAGTTTTATTCCATTTGTCCAGGTAACCATATCTTCTTAAATTTCGGAAAAAAAAAAATGTTCATGATTGACTTTGTCGAGCTCATTAAGAATTTTGAACTCTTAGATTAAGCCATCGCAAAGTTTACGTTATTTAAGGGAAAAGAGATCCAGTCGTTTTAGTCTATCTTCGTATGCCAGATTTCTAAGGGATAGGATCTACTTTGTCCCGCGTCTTTGTACTTGCTCTAATATTTCCTCTTCTTCTTCATAGTCTTGAAACCAAAACTGGACTAGATAATTATAAAGTGTGAGAATTGCTTCTGGTGTCTTGTGATCTATGTTCCTTGCGATGAAACCTAACATTTGGTTGCCTTTTTTACCTGTTGCTTGGCAGTGTTTAGTGTACTTCATATTGTTGCTAAAGCTAAGTTGAAGATGCTTTTCTTCATTTACTTGAGTTAGAGAGTTTCTGAATAGTTTTTAATCGTAACGTATATTCTTGTCCTTAAAGTGCATAATTTTGCACTTGTCTACATTAAACTTCATTTGCCATCTGTCTGACCACTCTGCTAGTACATGATTTGCCCACGACTGGGTTGTTTAAAAAAAAAAAATATTCAACTTGACAAGAACAATTTAATACCGCTCAGTACTTATTAAGCTATCACCGATTCCCCGCTGCTGCACATTAGCCTTCTCGTGTGTCCGTTACCGCTGTCGTTTATACGTTTATTTCTGTCGTATCCTCAAAGTATACCTGAATTTATAAGACATTTGTCTAAACGACTTCTGAAGGTATTTATAGTTTCAGCATTCACTACGTGTGCTGGTAACTTATTCCAGTGATAAAAAAACCTACAGGAAAAGAAGCTTTTTCCCACGTCCGTACTATATCTTTTAGCTATGAGTTTTATTCCATCTGTCCTAGTAACCGTATCTTCTTGTATTTCGAAAAGATGCTCGTGGTTCACTTTATCGAACTAGCAGGTTAAGATGTATTTGAGTCATTTCGCAGTTCCGCCTATTTGAAGCTCTACCCCCTAGTTTAGAATTTTTAGCAAATCTGGAGATCTTATATATGAGACCGAGTTCTAGGCCATAAAAGTATATCATGAAAAGAATTCGGCCCAAGACTGGCTCCTGTGGCACACCACTCGTTATGTGTAGCCAATGTCAGGCTTCGCTGTTTAATACTACACGCTGCTTTCTTCTGGTAAGCTAGTCTGCGATCCATGTACAGAGTTCTTCCACGATCCGGTGTGCTTTGAGTTTATGTAAAAGTCTCTTGTGAGGTGATTTATCGAAAGCCTTTTGGAAACCTAAATATACTACATCAGACATCAGACGGTACTTTTTCGTTCCAAATCTGATTCCCACCATCAAAAAATTCCCGTAAATTTCTCAGGCAGGATCTATTGCAGAAACCGTGTTGGTTGTCCGATATAATTTTGTGTTCTAGAAACGTGACAATATCATCTCGTATTATTTTTCTATCATTTTACCTAACACTGACGTATGGCTAACTGGGCGAGTTCAAGGCACAATATTTGTCACCTTTTTACATATAGGAGTAACATTTGCTTGTTTCCAGTCAGTTGGCACCTGACCATCTGAGGGAGATTTGCTGAATATTTTTGTCATGGGTATATCATCTGTCTCCTGACCTTTAAAAATCTTGGAGATAAGTTATCTGGGCCGTTGGATTTGTTGGATTAATTGGTCCAGTTATTTCAGTATTTCAGAGCTCCTTATTTCTCAAACCTTCAACTCTTCTTCATCAGATCCTTGAAACAGTTTCACTGGTTGTGGTATTGGAGATGTTTCTTCAATTTTAAATACAGAGTTAAAGGAATGATTTAGTATGATAGCCATTGCCTTGTCGTCAGTAGTTAGTGTGTCATGTTAGTTTCGTAATGGTCCAATTCCTTCCTTTACTGTCTTCCTTTTTCTTACATATTTGAAGAATTCCTTAGGATTATTCTTAACTTCCAAAGAAATTCTTTTATTCTTCCTCGTGTTTACTCTGTCTTATGACCTTCTTACACTTTCTTTGGATTTTGATTAATTCCTGATGACTGTCATCGGTTCCCGTTGATTTGAATCAGTCCTTCTATTCTCCTACTCATCCATGAAGGTTTTGAAATATTGCAATATCTCTTTGTAATTCGTGGAATATGTTTACTTTCAATCTCGAACAGTGTGTTTTTAGAGTTATTCTACATTTCCTCTACTACGTGAACGTGAATACGTTTTGTCCAATTGGTACTGCGAATTTCGTTTCTAATATTTTCAGAATTTGCTCGCCTGTAATCTGGGATCAAGAGTTTGATGACATTTATTTCAGAATCTAAATTGATCTCTCGCCTACTTCGCAAGAGTTGATTAAGTTTGCGTCATGGGTGAGGACAAGATCAAGAACGTTTTTACCACAAGTTGGCTTTTTGATTAGCTGTTCTAGAAAAGCGTCTTCCATTAGTTCCGCTAGTCTCGTTCTCTCTTGGTCACCTACTAACGTGTTCCAGTTTATTTTTGGACTGTTAAAATCTTCTACTATCATAAGCTCTTTACTGTTTTATATATAGTTTTGATTTCATTGTATAGCATCTTATCGTCGTCTCATTTTTGCTTAGGAGATCTATAGATAACGCCGAGATATAGTTTACTTTTGAACTTGTCGGTAATATCATTATAGAATCTTAAGTATGTGTGTCTATGTAGACTGTTATCAACGTAGATCAAAATTCCACCATCTACTTTGTATAAGCAACTTTCGTAAACAGTTTGTATCCGGGTATTGCTAACTCAGCGATTAAGTGTTTATTCTCAGAGTTTACCTACGTTTCTGAGATTGAACGTTCGGTTTTTCAGTAACTGCATATATAAGTTGATCGTGTATCATAATGATTCTCCGAGCATTTGTGTACATTAAACTTATTTTCCTGGGTTTTAAATTCTGGACTGAATTTGCCTCTTATATACTGTCGGTATGATGCATGTTTTTGTATTATCTGTCAACGTCTGCGTGTGCAGCAGAGGGAGAGACGGTTTCAAGGTTCGCCGCCTTACTCTGACCCTCCCCGCACTGGACCCTGCCAGAGTTGGTCCTAAACGTTACCAGAGAGTTGACCTGTAGCTGTGCTAACCCACTACTATACTGCCTAAGTTGTCCTTAACCGACCCTACTTGATCTTCTTTTGATGATTCCTCTGCTTGTGAGATTACGGATAATCACCGAGAATCCCTCCGCAAATTCATCCTTTATAGCTACCCTTATAGTGGTCAAACTAGACGCTTTATTCCCCATATCCCTTTCACGCTCATATTCCCCTAACACCAACCCACCTCCCACAGTTACCCGCTCACTCTCGCCCATTCTCCTAGTTCCTTCGTTAGATGGACCGTGATTTGCTCTCCAGAGAAGTTTATCGAAAAACGGCCTAATGTTCTCCACTAATACTCTGCCAAGGCAGACTTTATCGCTTCCATTTAAATGAAGGTGTAAAAAGATCTATCATGAGACTTTTGGATGTTAATGTGCTGAGAGGTGCAACTGGAGGGGTGTCTAATCATTATCTTGTGGAGGCAAAGGGGAAGATTTGTAGAGGTTTTCAGAAAAGAAGAGAGAATGATAGGGTGAAGAGAGTGGTGAGAGTAAGTGAGCTTGGGAAAGAAATTTGTGGGAGGAAGTACCAGGAGAGACTGAGTACAGAATGGAAAAAGGTGAAAACAAAGAACGTAAGGGGAGTGGGGTAGGAATGGGATGTATTTTGGGAAGCAGTGATGGCTTCTGCAAAAGATGCTTGTGGCATGAGAAGCGTGGGAGGTGGGCAGATTAGAAAGGGTAGTGAGTGGTGGGGTGAAGAGGTAAGATTATTAGTGAAAGAGAGAGGGAGGCATTTGGACGATTTTTGCAGGGAAATAATGCAAATGAGTCGGAGATGTAAAAAAGAAGCAGGAGGTCAAGAGAAAGGTCAAATAGGCGATAAAGAAAGCAAATGAGAGTTGGGGTGAGAGAGTATCATTAAATTTTAGGGAGAATAAAGAGATGTTTTGGAAGGAGGTAAATAAAGTGCGTAAGACAAGGAAAAAATGGAAACATCAGTGAAGGGGGATAATGGGGAGGTGATAACAAGCAGTGGTGATGTTAGGACATGGAGTGAGTATTTTGAAGGTTTGTTGAATGTGTATGATGATACAGTGGGAGATCTGGGGTGTTTTGGTCAAGTTGTTGTGCAAACTGAGACGGTTAGCGAAAATGATTTAGTAAACAGAGAAAAGGTAGTAAAACCTTTGAAGAAGATGAAAGCCGGGTTTGGATGGTACTGCAGTGGAATTTATTAAAAAAAGGGGGGTGACTGTATTGTAGGGGTATTTGATGTATGTATGACTCATGGTGAGGTGCCTGAGGACTGACGGAATGCTTGCATAGTGCCATTGTACAAAGGCAAAGGGGATAAAAGTGACTGCTCAAATTACAGAAGTATAAAATTGATGAGTAATCCTGGGGAATTATATGGGAGAGTATTGATTGAGAGAGTAAAAGCATCAGATAGGGTAAGAGCAGTGTGGTTTCAGAAGTGGCAGACGATGTGTGGATCAGGTGTTTGCTTTGAAAAATGTATGTGAAAATTACTTAGAAAAGCAAATGGATTTGTATGTATCATTTATGGATCTGGAAAAGGAATATGATAGAGTTGATAAAGATGCTCTGTGGAAGATATTAAGAATATATGGTGTGGGAGGTAAGTTGTTAGAAGAAGTTAAAAGTTTTTATCGAGGATGTAAGGCATGTGTACGTGTAAAGAAGAGAGGAAATTGATTGGTTCTCAGTCAATGTTGGTTTGCGTCAGGAGTGCGAGATCTCTCCACGGTTGTATAATTTGTTTATTGATGGGGTTGATAGGGAGGTGAATGCAAGAGTTTTGGAAAGAGGGGCAAGTATGAAGTCTGTTGTGGATGAGAGAGCTTGGGAAGTGAGCCAGTTGTTCGCTGATGAAACATTGCTGGTGGCTGATTCGGGTGAGAAACTGCAGTAGTCGGTAATTGAGTTTGGTAAACTGTGTGAAAGAAGAAAGCTGAGAGTAAATGTGATTAAGAGCAAAGTTATTTGGTACAGTAGGGTTGAGGGGCAAGTCAATTGAGAGGTAAGTTTGAATGGAGAAAGACTGGAGGAAGTGAAGTGTTTTAGATATCTGGGAGCGGATTTGTCAGCAGATGGAACAATAGAAGCGGAAGTAAATCATAGGGTGGGGGAGAGAGCGAAAGTTCTTGGTGCTTTGAAAAATGTGTGGAAGTCGAGAACGTTATCTTGGAAAGCAAAAATGTGTATGTTTGAAGGATTAGTGGTTCAAAACAATGTTATATGATTGCGAGGAGTGGGCTATAGATAGAGTTGTGCGGAGGAGGGTGGCTGTGCTGGAAATAAGATATTTGGGGACAATATGTGGTGTGAGGTGGTTTGATCGAGTAAGGTATGAAAGGATAAGAGAGATGTGTGGTAATAAAAAGAGTGTGGTTGAGAGAGCAGAAGATGTTTTGAAATGGTTTGGTCAGATGGAGAGAATGAGTGAGGAAAGTTTGGCAAAGAGGATATATGTGTCAGAGGTGGCGGGAACGAGAGAAGTGGAAGACCAAATTGGAGGTGGAAAGATGGAGTGAAAAAGATTTGAAGTGATTTGGGCCTGAACATGCAGAAGGGTGAAAGTCATGCAAGGAATAGAGTGAGTTAAAACGATGTGGTATACCGGGGTCGACGTGCTATCAATGGATTGAACCAAGGCATGTGAAGCGTCTGGGGTAGTCCATGGAAAGTTTTCTGGGGCCTGAATGTGGAAAGGAAGCTCTAGTTTAGGAGCATCATACTTGACAGCTAGACACTGAGTGTGAACGAATATGGCCTTTGTTGTCTTTACCTATCGCTACGTCGCGCACATGTGGGGGGAGGGGGTTTTCACTTCATGTGTGGCGGGGTGGCAACGGAAATGAATAAGGGCAGACAGTATGAATTATGTACGTGTGTATATATGTTTATGTCTGTATGTGTATGTATATATGAATACGTTGAGATGTATAGGTATGTATATGTGCGTGTATGGTATATGGTGTATGGTATATATATATATATGAATATATATATATATATATATATATATATATATATATATATATATATATATATATATATATATATATATATATATATATATATATATATATATATATATATATATATATATATATATATATATATATATATATATGGTAACACACGAAAGAAAGGCCCATCCCACCCAAATACACATGTATATACATACACGTCCACACACGCATATATACATACCTATACACTCAACGTATACATATATGTATACACTATCAGACATATATACATATATACACATGTACATAATTCATACTGTCTGCCTTTTATTCATTCCCATCGCCGCCCCGCCACAAACGAAATGACAACCCTCTTCCCCCAGATGTGCGCGAGGTAGCGCTAGGAATGTGCAGTAATGACCACATTAGTTCATAGTCTCTAGCTGTCATGTATTATGCACCAAAGTAACAGCTTCCCTTCCACATCTAGGCCCCACAAATCTTTCCATGGTTTAAACCAGACTTTTCACATGTCCCTGGTTCAATCAACTGACAGCACGTCGACCCCGGTATACCACATTGTTCCAATTTACTATATTCCTTGTGTACATTTCACGCTCCTGCATTTTCAGGTCCCGATCACTCAAAATCTTTTTCACTCCATCTTTCCACCTCCAATTTGGTCTTTCACTTCTCCTTCTCTCCCTCCACCTCGGACACATATATCCTCTTTGTCAATTTTCATCACTCATTCTCTCCATGTGACTAAACCATTTCAAAACACCCTCTTCTTCTCTCTCAACCACACTCTTTTTATTACCAAACATCTCTCTCACTCTTTCACTCCTTACTCGATCAAGCCACCGCACATCACATATTGTCCTCAAAAATATTTTCAGCACATCCACCCTCTTCCGCATAACTTTCTCTTTAGCAAACGCCTCGCAACGATACAGAATTGTTGGAACCACTATTCCTTCAAACATACCCATTTTTCCTTTCCAAGATAACGTTCTCGACTTCCATACATTTTTCAACGCTTCCAGAACTGTCAACCCCTCCCCAACCTATAATTCACTTCCGCTTCCATGGTTCCGTCCACTGCCAATCCACTCCAAGACATCTAAAATAATCCACTTCCTCCAGTTTTTCTCCATTCAAACTTATCTCGCAATTGACTTGTCACTCAACCGTACTGTACCTAATAACCTCGCTCTTATTCACATTTACTATCAGCTTTCTTCTTTCACACACTTTACCAAAATCAGTCACCAGCTTCTGCAGTTTCTCACCCGAATCAGCCACCAGCTTCCACAGAGTATCTCTATCAACACTATGATATGCTTTCTCCAGATCCATAAATGCTACATAGAAATCAATTTGCTCTTCCAAGTATATTCCACACACATTCTTCAAAGCAAACACCTGATCCACACATCCTCTACCACTTCTGAAACCACATTGCTCTTTCCCAATCTGATGTTCTGTACATACCTTCACCCTCTTAATCAATATCCTCCCATATAATTTACCAGGAATACTCAACAAAGTTATACTTTTGTAATTTGAGCACTCACTTTAATCCCCTTTGCCTTTGGACAATGGCACTATGCAAGCATTTTGCCAATACTCTGGCACATCACCATGAGTCATACATACACTAAATAACCTTATCAACAAGTCAACAGCACAGTCACCCCCTTTTTTGATAAATTACACTGCAATACCATCCAAACACGCTGCCTTGCCGGCTTTCATCTTCCGCAAGCTTTTACTACCTCTTCCCTGTTTACAAATAATTCTCCCGAACACTCTCACTTTGCACACCACTTCGACCAAAATACCCTATATCTGCCACTTTATCATCAAACACTTTCAACAAACCTTCAATATACTCGCTCCATCTCCTTCTCAAATCAGCACCATTTATCGTCACCTCCCCATTAACCCCCTTCACTGAAGTTCCCATTTATTCCCCTGTCCCACGCACTTTATTTACCTCCTTCCAAAACATCTTTTTATTATGCCTAAAATCTAATGATACTCTCTCACCCCAACTCTCATTTGCCCTCTTTTTCAATACTTGCACCTTTTTCTTTACCTCCTGCCTCTTTCTTTTGTATAACAACTCCCAGTCATTTGCATTATTGCCCTGAAAAAATCGTCCAAATGCCTCTCTCTTCTCTTTCACTAATAATCTCACCTCTTCATCCCACAACTCACTACCCTTTCTAGATTGCCCACCTCCCACGCTTCTCATGCCACGAGCATCTTCTGCGCAAGCCATCACTCCTTCCCTAGACACATCCCATTTCTTTCCCACTCCCCTTACGTCCTTTCTTCTGACCTTTTTCCATTCTGTACTCAGTCTTTCCTGGTACTACCTCACACAAGTCTCCTTCCCAAGCTTACTTACTCAAACCACTCTCTTCATCCCAACATTCTCTCTTCTTTTCTAAAAGCCTCTACAAATATTCACCTTCGCCTCCACAAAATAATGATCAGACATCCCTCCAGTTGCACCTCTCAGCAAATTAACAACCAAAAGTCTCTTTTTCTTGCGCATATCAATTAACACGTAATCCAGTAACGCTCTCTGGCCATCTCTCCTATTTACATACGTATACTTATGTATATCTCGCTTTTTAAACCAGGTATTCCCAATCACCAGTCCTTTTTCAGCACATAAATCCACAAGCTCTTCACCATTTCCATTTACAACACTGAACACCCCATGTATACCAATTATTCCTCAACCGCCACATTACTCACCTTTGCATTCAAATCACCCATCACTATAACCCGGACTCGTGCATCCAAACGACTAACACACCCACTCAACTGTTCCCAAAGCATTTGCCCCTCATTATCTTTCTTCTCATGCCCATGTGCATATGTGCCAATAATCACCCATCTCTTTCAACCCAATTTCAGTTTTACCCATATCAATCTAGAGTTTACTTTCTTACAATCTATTACATTCTCCCACCACTACTGTTTCAGTAGTAGTGCTACTCCTTCCCTTGCTCTTGTCCTCTCACTAACCCCTGACTTTACTCCCAAGACATTCCCAAACCACTCTTCCCCTTTCCCCTTGAGCTTCGTTTCACTCAGAGCCAAAACATCCAGGTTCCTTTCCTCAAACATACTACCTATCTCTCCTTTTTTTTTCATTTTGGTTACATCCCCACATATTTAGACGCCCCAATCTGAGCCTTCGAGGAGGATGAGCACTCAACGCGTGACTCCTTCTTCTCTTTCCAATTTTAGAGAGTTAAAATACAAGAAGGGGAGGGTTTCCAGCCCCCTGCTCCGGTCCATTTAGTCGCATTCTACGATAAGTGAGGAATGCGTGGGAAATATTCTGTCTCCCTTATCCCCTATATATATACATATATATAAGGGATATATCCCATATATATATATATATATATATATATATATATATATATATATATATATATATATATATATATATATATATATATTATATATATATATATATATATATATATATATATATATATATATATATATATATATATATATATATATATATATATATATATGTATATATATATATATATATATATATATATATATATATTTTTTTTTTTTTTTCTTTTTTTGCTTTGTCGCTGTCTCCCGCGTTTGCGAGGTAGCGCAAGGAAACAGACGAAAGAAATGGCCCAACCCACCCCCATACACATGTATATACATACGTCCACACACGCAAATATACATACCTACACAGCTTTCCATGGTTTACCCCAGACGCTTCACATGCCTTGATTCAATCCACTGACAGCACGTCAACCCCGGTATACCACATCGCTCCAATTCACTCTATTCCTTGCCCTCCTTTCACCCTCCTGCATGTTCAGGCCCCGATCACACAAAATCTTTTTCACTCCATCTTTCCACCTCCAATTTGGTCTCCCTCTTCTCTTCGTTCCCTCCACCTCCGACACATATATCCTCTTGGTCAATCTTTCCTCACTCATTCTCTCCATGTGACCAAACCATTTCAAAACACCCTCCTCTGCTCTCTCAACCACGCTCTTTTTATTTCCACACATCTCTCTTACCCTTACGTTACTTACTCGATCAAACCACCTCACACCACACATTGTCCTCAGACATCTCATTTCCAGCACATCCATCCTCCTGCGCACAACTCTATCCATAGCCCACGCCTCGCAACCATACAACATTGTTCGAACCACTATTCCTTCAAACATACCCATTTTTGCTTTCCGAGATAATGTTCTCGACTTCCACATATTCTTCAAGGCTCCCAGAATTTTCGCCCCCTCCCCCACCCTATGATCCACTTCCGCTTCCATTGTTCCATCCGCTGCCAGATCCACTCCCATATATCTAAAACACTTCACTTCCTCCAGTTTCTCTCCATTCAGACTCACCTCCCAATTGACTTGACCCTCAACCCTACTGTACCTAATAACCTTGCTCTTATTCACATTTAATTTTAACTTTCTTCTTTCACACACTTTACCAAACTGTCACCAGCTTCTGCAGTTTCTCACATGAATCAGCCACCAGCGCTGTATCATCAGCGAACAACAACTGACTCACTTCCCAAGCTCTCTCATCCACAACAGACTTCATACTTGCCCATCTTTCCAAAACTCTTGCATTCACCTCCCTAACAACCCCATCCATAAACAAATTAAACAACCATGGAGACATCACAAACCCCTGCCGCAAACCCATATTCACTGAGAACCAGTCACTTTCCTCTCTTCCTACACGTATACATGCCTTACATCCTCGATAAAAACTTTTCACTGCTTCTAACAACTTGCCTCCTACACCATATATTCTTAATACCTTCCACAGGGCATCTCTATCAACTCTGTCATATGCCTTCTCCAGATCCATAAATGCTACATACAAATCCATTTGCTTTTCTAAGTATTTCTCACATACATTCTTCAAAGCAAACACCTGATCCACACATCCTCTACCACTTCTGAAACCACACTGCTCTACCCCAATCTGATGCTCTGTACATGCCTTTACCCTCTCACTCAATACCCTCCCATATAATTTACCAGGAATTCTCAACAAACTTATACCTCTGTAATTTGAGCACTCACTTTTATCCTCTTTGCCTTTGTACAATGGCACTATGCACGCATTCCGCCAATCCTCAGGCACCTCACCATGAGTCATACATACATTAAATAACCTTACCAACCAGTCAATAATACATTCACCCCCTTTTTTAATAAATTCCACTGTAATACCATGCAAACCTGCTGCCTTGCCGGCTTTCATCTTCCGCAAAGCTTTTACTACCTCTTCTCTGTTTACCAAATCATTTTCCCTAACACTCTCACTTTGCACACCACCTCGACCAAAACACCCTATATCTGCCACTCTATCATCAAACACATTCAAGAAACCTTCAAAATACTCTCTCCATCTCCTTCTCACATCACCACTATTCGTCATCACCTCCCCATTTGCGCCCTTATATATATATATATATATATATATATATATATATATATATATATATATATATATATATATATATATATATATATATATATATATATATATATATATATATATTTATTTATTTATTTATTTATTATACTTTGTCGCTGTCTCCCGCGTTTGCGAGGTAGCGCAAGGAAACAGACGAAAGAAATGGATCAACCCCCCCCATACACATGTATATACATACGTTCACACACGCAAATATACATACCTACACAGCTTTCCATGGTTTACCCCATACGCTCCACATGCCTTGATTCAATCCACTGACAGCACGTCAATCCCGGTATACCACATCGCTCCAATTCACTCTATTCCTTGCCCTCCTTTCACCCTCCTGCATGTTCAGGCCCTGATCACACAAAATCTTTTTCACTCCATCTTTCCACCTCCAATTTGGTCTCCCTCTTCTCCTCGTTCCCTCCACCTCCGACACATATATCCTCTTGGTCAATTTTTCCTCACTCATTCTCTCCATGTGCCCAAACCACTTCAAAACACCCTCTTCTGCTCTCTCAACCACGCTCTTTTTATTTCCACACTTCTCTCTTACCCTTACGTTACTTACTCGATCAAACCACCTCACACCACACATTGTCCTCATACATCTCATTTCCAGCACATCCATCCTCCTGCGCACAACTCTATCCATAGCCCACGCCTCGCAACCATACAACATTGTTGGAACCACTATTCCTTCAAACATACCCATTTTTGCTTTCCGAGATAATGTTCTCGACTTCCACACATTCTTCAAGGCCCCCAGAATTTTCGCCCCCTCCCCCACCCTATGATCCACTTCCGCTTCCATGGTTCCATCCGCTGCCAGATCCACTCCCAGATATCTAAAACACTTCACTTCCTCCAGTTTTTCTCCATTCAAACTCACCTCCCAATTGACTTGACCCTCAACCCTACTGTACCTAATAACCTTGCTCTTATTCATATATATATATATATATATATATATATATATATATATATATATATATATATATATATATATATATATATATATATATATATATATATATATATATATATATATATATATATATTAAGAGTAAATGCGAATAAGAGCAAGGTTATTAGGTACAGTAGGGTTGAGGGTCAAGTCAATTGGGAGGTGAGTTTGAATGGAGAAAAACTGGAGGAAGTGAAGTGTTCCAGATATCTGGGAGTGGATCTGGCAGCGGATGGAACCATGGAAGTGGAAGTGGATCATAGGGTGGGGGAGGGGGCGAAAATTCTGGGGGCCTTGAAGAATGTGTGGAAGTCGAGAACATTATCTCGGAAAGCAAAAATGGGTATGTTTGAAGGAATAGTGGTTCCAACAATGTTGTATGGTTGCGAGGCGTGGGCTATGGATAGAGTTGTGCGCAGGAGGATGGATGTGCTGGAAATGAGATGCTTGAGGACAATGTATGGTGTGAGGTGGTTTGATCGAGTGAGTAACGTAAGGGTAAGAAAGATGTGTGGAAATAAAAAGAGCGTGGTTGAGAGAGCAGAAGAGGTGTTTTGAAGTGGTTTGGGCACATGGAGAGAATAAGTGAGGAAAGATTGACCAAGAGGATATATGTGTCGGAGGTGGAGGGAACGAGGAGAAGAGGGAGACCAAATTGGAGGTGGAAAGATGGAGTGAAAAAGATTTTGTGTGATCGGGGCCTGAACATGCAGGAGGGTGAAAGGAGGGCAAGGAATAGAGTGAATTGGAGCGATGTGGTATACCGGGGTTGACGTGCTGTCAGTGGATTGAATGAAGGCATGTGAAGCGTCTAGGGTAAACCATGGAAAGCTGTGTAGGTATGTATATTTGCGTGTGTGGACGTATGTATATACATGTGTATGGGGGGGGGGTGGGCCATTTCTTTCGTCTGTTTCCTTGGGGTGAAGAAGGTGGTGAGAGTAAGTGAGCTTGGGAAGGAGACCTGTGTGGGGAAGTACCAGGAGAGACTGTGTACAGAATGGAAAAAGGTGAGAACAATGGAAGTAAGGGGAGTGGGGGAGGAATGGGATGTATTTAGGGAATCAGTGATGGATTGCGCAAAAGATGCTTGTGGCATGAGAAGAGTGGGAGGTGGGCTGTTTAGAAAGGGTAGTGAGTGGTGGGATGAAGAAGTAAGAGTATTAGTGAAAGAGAAGAGAGAGGCATTTGGACGATTTTTGCAGGGAAAAAATGCAATTGAGTGGGAGAAGTATAAAAGAAAGAGACAGGAGGTCAAGAGAAAGGTGCAAGAGGTGAAAAAAAGGGCAAATGAGAGTTGGGGTGAGAGACTATCAGTAAATTTTAGGGAGAATAAAAAGATGTTCTGGAAGGAGGTAAATAGGGTGCGTAAGACAAGGGAGCAAATGGGAACTTCAGTGAAGGGCGTAAATGGGGAGGTGATAACAAGTAGCGGTGATGTGAGAAGGAGATGGAATGAGTATTTTGAAGGTTTGTTGAATGTGTCTGATGACAGAGTGGCAGATATAGGGTGTTTTGGTCGAGGTGGTGTGCAAAGTGAGAGGGTTAGGGAAAATGATTTGGTAAACAGAGAAGAGGTAGTAAAAGCTTTGCGGAAGATGAAAGCCGGCAAGGCAGCAGGTTTGGATGGTATTGCAGTGGAATTTATTAAGAAAGGGGGTGACTGTATTGTTGACTGGTTGGTAAGGTTATTTAATGTATGTATGACTCATGGTGAGGTGCCTGAGGATTGGCGGAATGCGTGCATAGTGCCATTGTACAAAGGCAAAGGGGATAAGAGTGAGTGCTCAAATTACAGAGGTATAAGTTTGTTGAGTATTCCTGGTAAATTATATGGGAGGGTATTGATTGAGAGGGTGAAGGCATGTACAGAGCATCAGATTGGGGAAGAGCAGTGCGGTTTCAGAAGTGGTAGAGGATGTGTGGATCAGGTGTTTGCTTATATATACATATATATATATATATATATATATATATATATATATATATATATATATATATATATATATATATATATATATATATATATATATATATATATATATATATATATATATGTATATATATATATATATATATATATATATATATATATATATATATATATATATATATATATATATATATATATATATATATATATATATATATATATATATATATATATATTCATATATATATATATATATACATATATATATATATATATATATATATATATATATATATATATATATATATATATATATATATATATATATATATATATATATATATATATATATATATATATATATATATATATATATATATATATATATATATATATATATATATATATATATATATATATATATATATATATATATATATATATATATATATATATATATATATATATATATATATATATATATATATATATATATATATATATATATATATATATATATATATATATATATATATATGTATATATATATTGTATATATTGTATTGGAAATGATCACAATATTGTGCCTGAGCAAGTATATTCCTAAGAACCCACGGGGAAAATTAAACACGATAAGTTCCCAAGTGCACTTTCGTGTAATAATCACATCAATCATGGGAGATACAAGTGAGAAATATATCTTTATATTTCTGCCTTGTTTTCTTCCTTGATGATGGATTGGGGAGGTGGTGAATGGTCTAGGAGCGATGAAGAGTGTGTGGAAGAGAGATAGTTATCAGGGCGGACAAAAAGTGTAAGTTTTAAGGAATAGTATTTCCAACAATATTATATGGTTTCGAGGCATTTTCTATAGATAGGGTTCTGCGGAGGAGAGTAGGTGTGTTGAAAATGATGTGATTGAGGATATTTGGTGTGAGATATTATGATCGAATAAGCAATGGAAAGGTAAGAGAGAGATATGTGGGAATAAAAAGACTGGCTGAGAGAGCAGAAGAAATTGTGTTAGAATACTTTCGACATATGGAGAGGATGAATGAGAAAAGTTTGACTAAGAAGATGTATGGTGAAAAAAAAATCATGAAAGGCAAGTGTTTTGGAAGCAACTGAGTGTGTTAGCAGTTTTAAGGTAAGAGACCAGGTATTACTGATGGGTGATTTAAGTACAAAGGTGAGTAGTGTGGCAGTTAAGGGTATAATTGGGTTGCATGGGGCATTCAGTGATGTGAATGGAAATAAGAAAAAACTTATGGAGTTGTTTGCTTAAAATCGCCTGGTAATTAGGACTACCTCGTTTGAAAAAAAGAGATATACACAAGTACACGTATGTGAGTAGTAGAGATGGTCAACGGACATTATTACATTACATATTGATTAATAGGCGTGTATAAGAGAGACTTTTGGATGTTAACGTTCTTGGAGGGACAACTGGAGGGAATAAGTAATCACTATCTTGTGGAGGCGAGGGTAAAGATTTGTAGAGGTTTTCGAAAAAGCGGAAACAATGTCGGGAAGAAGAGAGCGGTGAGAGTGAGTGAGCTTAGAAAGGAGACTTGTGTGAAGAAATACAAGAAGAGATTGAGTGCAAAATGGCAGAGAGCGAAAGCTAATGATGTGAGGGTAGTGGTGAGGAATGGCACATATTTAGGAAAACAGTGATGGCATGTGTAGAAGATGCATGTGGCATGCGGCATGTGAGTGGTGGGAGATGGGCAGATTAGAAAGTGTGGTGGCAGGTGGGATGAAGAAGTAAAGTTGCTAATGAAGAGGAGATAGAAAGCTTTTGGCTATATTTAAAGGGAAGGAGTGCAAATTATAGGGAGATGTATAAGAGAAAATAGCAGCAGGTCAAGAGGACAGTGCCGGCGTTGAAAAATAGGACAATTGAGAGTTTGAGTTACAGAGTATCATTAAACTTTAGGGAGGATAAAAAGATGCATTAGTAAGAGGTAGATAATGTGCAAAATACAAGAAATAATGGGAACACCGGAAAAGGAGGTAAAAGGGGAAGTGATAACAGGCATTGATGAAGTGATGACGAGGTGGAGTGAGTATTTCAAAGGAATATTAAATGTGTTAATTGATAGAATGGCAGGTGTAGGGTGTCTTGGTCGGGGTGGTATGCGAAGTGAGAGTCATTTAGAGTGGTTAGGTAAAGAGAGAAGAGGAGATGAAAGTTTTGCGTAGGATGAAATGTGGCAAGGTAGTAGAAGTGGATAGTACTGAAGTTGAATTTCTAAAGAATGCAGGTGACTCTGTTGTTGATTGGTTAATTTGGACTTCAGTGCATGTATGGATCATGGCGAGGTGCCTATGCATTAGTAGAACTCATGTTTAGTGAAGTGCCATTGTATAGAGGCAAGGGGCCAAAGGTGAGTGTTCAATCCACGGAGGTATGATTTTGTTGAGTATACCTAGTAACTTGTATAGGTGAGTAGTAATTGAGAGGGCGAAGGCATGAACAGAGCACCAAACTGAGAAGGAGCAGTGTGGTAGAGGATGTGTGGGTCAGACGCTTGTTTGAAAACATGTGTGAGAAATACTTAGAAAAATAGAAGGATTCTTATATAACAATTATGGATCTGGAGAAAGCAGGTGATAGGGTTCATAAATATACTCTATGGAAGGTCTTAACCCTAAAACATCATCATGAGTTAAGATTTCACCACGCTTGGGTCTAACAAACCCGGTGAGGACAACCGATAGCAAAAATGTACTTGAATCTTATGTTTTACTTCACCAAATCAAGACATGCATATAGGGATAAAGACACTTGAAAGTGGTTACTGTAAGGAAAGCAAAATCAAAGTTTGAAAACTGATATGAAAAATACTTATTATTCTTTTCGAAATAAAAGAAAATACCAAAACTATTGACTATAAGTACATATATTATAGGTTCTTCATAAAGGGATAGAAAAGACCGATGCCTCTTCACAGGATCATAAGGTAGAAAGTCCTAACCTTTATAATCACAAGAATTTATCTCATGCTCACAAGACTGACTGAAGCAGAGGGAAATTGTTTTGAGCTTTAGCAAATAATTAGAACAATAAAAACACAAAGCATTTGTGTGAAAGTGTGTCTTGGTTACCTGTAATCTAGAATAACTTCATGATCAAAATGTCATATTTCTGTTGGAAATCACAAGAAATCATTAGGCTACTTACTCAAAGCCGATCCTTTCTGCCAAAATGTCCAGAATATTTCTCGTGGGTCCACTGAAGAAAATCCTCCCGTCTTCCTCAAGAGTCAGCTTGGTCCAAGGTACCCACTAACATGGTGGACGTGAAATTTTGAGGCTGTTTTATAAATATGCTTATAAATGTATCACTAATTGTCAACTGTTTTGTGAACAAATATGAATCATCGAACTGAATATTTATTGAGAAGTTGACTAAAACACTGTCATGATAAATACAACTAAATTGCCATGATTTATTATGTGACAATCATTTCCAGGTTACAATGGAAAATATTACGAAAAGTTACCAGTCATTTATTTAACCAATCATTTATAATATCCCGAGAGCAAATAGCGTGCCAAAATTTGCATGATTTAAATGATTTATACATCATTTTCTATTGGTGTATTACTGTGATAGCTCCACTTCTTTTTCTCTAAATCAGTGATAATAACAAAGAACACGACTCCTTTACTACGAGAACGTCTTCGATAAGAAGGCGACTAAAAGGGACAGGAGATGGGGTGCCAGAAACCCTCCCCTCCTTGTATTTTAACTTTCTAAAAGGGGAAACAGAAGAAGGAGTCACGCGGAGAGTTCTCATCCTCCTCGAAGGCTCATATTGGGGTGTCTAAATGTGTGTGGATGTAACCACGATGAAAAAAAAGGAGAGATAGGTAGTATGTTTGAGGAAAGAAGCCCGGATGTTTTGGCTCTGAGTGAAACGAAGCTCAAGGGTAAAGTGGAAGAGTGGTTTGGGAATGTCTTGGAAGTAAAGTCAGGGGTTAGTGAGAGGACAAGAGCAAGGGAAGGAGTAGCACTACTCCTGAAACAGGAGTGGTGGGAGTATGCGATAGAGTGTAACAAAGTAAACTCCAGATTGATATGGGTAAAACTGAAAGTGGATGGAGAGAGATGGGTGATTATTTGTGCATATGCACCTGGGTATGAGAAGAAAGATCATGAGAGGCAAGTGTTTTCGGAGCAGCTGAGTGTGTTAGTAGTTGTCATGCAAGACACCGGGTTATAGGGAATAATTGGTGTACATAGGGTGTTCAGTGTTGTAAATGGAAATGGTGGAAAGCTTGTAGATTTACGTGCTGAAAAGGGACTGGTGATTGGAAAAACTTAAAATAAATGAGAGACATATATAAGTATACGCATGTAAGTAGGAGAGATGCCCAGAGAGCGTTATTGGGTTACGTGTTAATTGATTGGCGCGCGAAAGAGAGACTTTTGGTTGTTAATGTGCTGAGAGGTGCAACTGGAAAGATGTCTGATCATTATCTTGTGGAGGCGAAGGTGAAGATTTGTAGAGGTTTTCAGAAAAGAGGAGAGAATGTTAGGATGAAAAGAGTGGTGAGAGTAAGTGAGCTTGGGAAGGAGACTAGTGTGAGGAAGTACCAGGAGAGACTGAGTACAGAATGCAAAAGGCTGAGAACAAAGGACGTAAAGGGAGTGGGGGAGGAATGGGATGTATTTAGGGAAACAGTCATGGCTTGCACAAAAGATGCTTGTGGCATGAGAGGCGTGGGAGGTGGGCACGTTAGAAAGGGTAGTGAGCGGTGAGATGAAGAGCTAAGATTGTTAGTGAGAGAGAAGAGAGAGGCACTTACACGATTTTTCCGGGGTAATAATGCAAATGAATGGGAGATGCATAAAAGAAAGAGGCAGGAGGTCAAGAGAATGGTGAAAGAGGTGAAAAAGAGGAGAAACGAGAGTTGGATTGAGAGAGTATCATTGAATTCTAGGAAGAATAAAAAGATGTTTTGGAAGGAGTTAAATAAAGTGCGTAAGACATGGGAACAAATGGGAACTTCAGTGAAGGGGGCTAATAGGGAGGTGATAACAAGTAGTGGTGATGTGAGAAGGAGATGGAGTGAGTATTTTGAAGGTCTGTTGAATGTGTTTGATGATAGAGAGGCAAATATAGGGTGTTTTGGTCGAGGTGGTGGGCAAAGTGAGAGGGTTAGGGAAAATGATTTGGTAAAAAGAGAAGAGGTAGTAAAATCTTTGCGGAAGATGAAAGTCAGCAAGGCAGCAGAATTGGATGGTATTGCAGTGGAATTCATGAAAAAAGTGGGTGATTGTATTGTTGACTGGTTGCTGAGGTTATTTGATATATGTATGACTCATGGTGAGGTGCCTGAGGATTGGCGGAATGCTTGCAAAGTGCCATTGTACAAAGGCAAAGGGGATAAATGTGAGTGCTCAAATTACAGAGGTATAAGTTTGTTGAATATTTCTGGTAAATTATATGGGAGGATATTGATTGAGAGGGTGAAGGTATGTACAGAGCATCAAACTGGAGTAGAGCAGTATGGTTTCACAAGTGGTAGAGGATATGTTGATCAGGTGTTTACTTTGAAGAATGTATGTGAGAAAAGCAAATCGATATGTATGTAGCATTTCTGAATCTGGAGAAGGCATATGATAGAGTTGATAGAGATGCTCTGTGGAAGGTATTAAGAATATATAGTGTGAGAGGCAAATTGTTAGAAGCAGTGAAAAGTTTATCCAGGATGTTAGGCAAGTGTACATGTAAGAAGAGTGGAAAGTGATTGGTTCTGAGTGAGTATTGGTTTGAAGCAGGCGTGTGTGATGTTTCCATGGTTGTTTAATTTGTTTATGGATGGTGTTGTTAGGGAGGTGAATGCACGAGTTCTGGAAAGAGGAGCAATTATGCAGTCTGTTGTGGATGAGAGAGCTTGGGAAGTGAGTCAGTTGTTGTTCGCTGATGATACAGCGTTGGTGGCTGACTCGCGTGAGAAACTGCAGAAGCTGGTGACTGAATTTGGCAAAGTGTGTGAAAGAAGTAAGCAGAAGAAAGAGTAAATGTGAATAAGAGCAAGGTTATTACGTACAGTCGGGTTGAGGGGCAAGTCAACTGGGAGGTAAGTTTCAACGGAAAAAACCGGAGGAAGTGAAGTATTTAAGATATCTTGAGTGGATTTGGCAGCGGATGTCTGATCATTATCTTGCTGAGGCGAGATTGAAGATTTGTAGGGGTTTTCAGAAAAGAAGAGAGAATGTTGGGGTGAAGAGAGTGGTGAGAGTAGGTGAGCTTGATAAGGAGACTTGTGTGAGGAAGTACCAGGAGAGACTGAGTACAGAATGGAAAAAGGTGAGAACAAAGGAGGTAAGGGGAGTGGTGGAGGAATGAGACGTTTTTAGGGAAGCAGTGATGGCTTCCGCAAAAGATGCTTGTGGCATGAGAAGCGTGGGAGGTGGGTTGATTAGAAAGGGTAGTGAGTGGTGGGATGAAGAAGTAAGATTATTAGTGATGCAAATGCAAATAAGTGGGAGATGTATGAAAGAAAGAGGCAGGAAGTCAAGAGAAAGGTGCAAGAGGTGAAAGAGAGGGCAAATGAGAGTTGGGGTGAGAGAGTATCATTGAATTTTAGGGAGAATAAAAAGATGTTTTGGAAGGAGGTAAATAAAGTGCGTAAGACAAGGGTGCAAATGGGAACTTCAGTGAATGGGGCTAAGGGGCAGGTGATAACAAGTAGTGGTGATGTGAGAAGGATATGGAGTGAGTATTTTGAAGGTTTGTTGAACGTGTTTGATGATG
Organism: Panulirus ornatus; assembly: GCF_036320965.1. NCBI lineage: Eukaryota > Metazoa > Arthropoda > Malacostraca > Decapoda > Palinuridae > Panulirus > Panulirus ornatus. Next base: position 34,097,915 of record NC_092279.1, on the reverse strand, counting down.
GAGTGGCAGATATAGGGTGTTTTTGTCGAGGTGGTGTGTAAAGTCAGATGGTTAGGGAAAATGATTTGGTAAACAGAGAAGAGGTAGTAAAAGCTTTGTGGAAGATGAAAGCCGGCAAGGCAGCGGGTTTGGATGGTATTGCAGTGGAACGTAATAAAAATGGGGGTGACTGTATTGTTGACTAGTTGGTAATGTTATTCAATGTATGTATGATTCATGTTGAGGTGCCTGAGGATTGACGGAATGCTTTCATAGTGCCATTGTACAAAGGCAAAGAGGATAAGACTGAGTGCTCAAATTACAGAGGTAAAAGTTTGCTAAGTATTCCTGGCAAATTATATGGGAGGGGATTGATTGAGAGGGTGAAGGCATGTACAGAGAATCAGATTGGGGAAGATCAGTGTGGTTTCAGAAGTGGTAGAGGATGTGTGGTTTAGGTGTTTACTTTGAAGATTGTATGTGAGAAATACTTAAAAAAGTAAATGGATTTGTATGTAGCATTTATGGATCTGGAGAAGGCATAAGGTAGAGTTGATAGAGATGCTCTGTGGAAGGTATTAAGAAAATATGGTGTGGGAGGCAAGTTGTTAGAAGCAGTGAAATCTTTTTATAGACGATGTAAGGCATGTGTACGCGGAGGAAGAGAGGAAAGTGATTGGTCCTCAGTGAATGTAGGATTGCCGCAAGGGTGTGTGATGTCTCCATGGTTGTTTAATTTGTTTATGGATGGGGTTGTTAGGAAGGTGAATACAAGAGTTTTGGAAAGAGGGGCAAGTATGCAGCCTGTTGTGGATGAGAGAGCCTGGGAAGTGAGTCAGTTGTTGGTAGCTGATGATACAGCGCTGGTGGCTGATTCATGTGAGAAACTGCAGAAGCTGGTAACTGAGTTTGGTAAAGTGTATGAAAGAAGAAAGTTGAGAGTAAATGTGAATATGGTTATTCGGTACAGTAGGGGTGAGGGTCAAGTCAATTGGTAGGTAAGTTTGAATGGAGAAAAATTGGAGGAAGTACATTGTTTTAGATATCTGGGAGTGGATTTGGCAGCGGATGGAACCATGGAAGCGGAAGTGAATCAGAGGGTGGGGGAGGGGGCGAAAATTCTGGGAGCCTTGAAGAATGTTTGGAAGTCGAGAACATTATCTCGGAAAGCAAAAATGGGTATGTTTGAAGGAATAGTGGTTCCAACAATGTTGTATGGCTGCGAGGCGTGGGCCATGGATAGAGTTGTGCGTAGGAGGGTGGATGTGCTGGAAATGAGATGTTTGAGGACGATAAGTGCTGTGAAGTGGTTTGATCAAGTAAGTAATGTAAGGGTAAGAGAGATGTATGGAAATAAAAGAGTGTGGTTGAGAGAGCAGAAGATGGTGTTTTAAAATGGTTTGGTCACATGGAGATAATGAGTGAGGAAACATTGACCAAGATGATATATGTGTCAAAGGTATATCCTCCCACAAGTCTCATTCACTTACTCTCACCACTCTCTTCACCCCAACATTCTCTCTTCTTTTCTGAAAACCTCTAAAAATCCTCACCTTCGCCTCCACAAGATAATGATCAGACATCCCTCCAGTTGCACCTCTCGGCACATCAACATCCAAAAGTCTCTCTTTCGCAGCGCCTATCAATTAACACGTAATCTAATAACGCTCTCTGGCCATCTCTCCTACTAACATACGTATGCCTATGTATATATCTCTTTTTAAACCAGGTATTCCCAATCATCAGTCCCTTATCAGCGGACAAGATCTACAAGCTCTTCACCATTTCCATTTACAACACTGAACACCCCATGTATATCAATTATTCCCTCAACTGCCACATTACTCACTTTTGCATTCCAATCACCCATCACTATAACCCGGTCTCCTGCATCAAGACCACTAAAACTCTCATTCAGCTGCTCCCAAAACACTTGCTTCTTATGATCTTTCTTCTCATGCCCTGGTGCATATGCACCTATATTCACCCATCTCTCTCCATCAACTTTCAGTTTTACCCATATGAATCTAGAGTTTACTTTCCTACACTCTATCACATACTCCAACAACTCTTGTTTCAGGAGTAGTGCTACTCCTTCCCTTGCTCTTGTCCTCTCACTAACCCCTGACTTTACTCCCAAGACAATGCTAAACCACTCTTCCCTTTACTCTTGAGCTTCGTTTCACTGAGAGCCAAAACATCCAGGTTCCTTTCCTCAAACTTACTATCTATCTCTCCCTTTTTCTCCTCTTGGTTACATCCACACACATTTAGACACCCCAAGCTTGAGCCTTCGAGGAGGATGAGCACTCCCCGCGTGACTTCCTTTTCTGTTTCCCCTTCTTAGAAAGTTAACATACAAGAAGGGGAGGGTTTCTAGCCCCCCCGCACCCGTTCCCTTTGGTCGCCATCTACGACACGTGGGGAATGCTTGGGAAGTATTCTTTCTTCCCTATCCCCAGGGATAGGGAAGAAAGAATTGTCTACATCATAACTTTGAACAGAAAATAACCAAAGATTGCATGCATTCCTCTTTGTTTGGTGTTGGAGATGTTTAGTGGATGTTGGAAGGTTTTGGTATTTATGTAAGTTTAAGATTGATAAGTTATATATATATATATATATATATATATATATATATATATATATATATATATATATATATATATATATATATATATATATATATATATATATATATATATATATATATATATTGACGTTTGTGTAAATAAATTATACATTTCCCTTTTCCATAGACAGAGGTTGAACCATTATGTGACATTCATTTTTTCATTTCATTTCAAGCTAGAAGTTTCAGTTTTCTAAATTGTTTCTTACATTTTTCATATGTATATATATGTATATGTGTAGGTGTGTGTATATGTGCGTATGTATATGTATGTCTATACATATGTATATATATATATATATATATATATATATATATATATATATATATATATATATATATATATATATATATATATATATATATATATATCATCCCTGGGGATAGGGGTGAAAAAATACTTCACACGCATTCCTCGCGTGTCGTAGAAAGCGACTAGAGGGGACGGGAGCGGGGGGCCAGAAATCCTCCCTTCCTTGTATTTTTTTAACTTTCTAAAATAGGAAACAGAAGGAGTCACGCGGGGAGTGCTCATTCTCCTCGAAGGCTCAGACTGGGGTGTCTAAATGAGTGTGGATGTAACCAAGATGTGAGAAAAGGAGAGACAGGTAGTATGTTTTAGGAAATTAACCTGGATGTTTTGGCTCTGAGTGAAACGAAGCTCAAGGGTAAAGGGGAAGAATGGTTTGGGAATGTCTTGGGAGTAAAGTCAGGCGGTTAGTGAGAGGACAAGAGCAAGGGAAGGCGTAGCAGTACTCCTGAAACAGGAGTTGTGGGAGTGTGTGATAGAATGTAAGAAAGTAAATTCTCGATTAATATGGGTAAAACTGAAAGTTGATGGAGAGAGATGGGTGATTATTGGTGCATATGCACCTGGGCATGAGAAGAAAGATCATGAGAGGGAAGTGTTTTGGGAGCAGCTGAATGAGTGTGTTAGTGGTTTTGATGCACGAGACCGGGTTATAGTGATGGGTGATTTGAATGCAAAGGTGAGTAATGTGGCAGTTGAGGGAATAATTGGTATACATGGGGTGTTCAGTGTTGTAAATGGAAATGGTGAAGAGCTTGTAGATTTATGTGCTGAAAAAGGACTGGTGATTGGGAATACCTGGTTTAAAAAGCGAGATATACATAAGTATACGTTTGTAAGTAGAAGAGATGGCCAGAGAACGTTATTGGATTACTTGTTAATTGACAGGCGCGCGAAAGAGAGACTTTTGGATGTTAATGTGCTGAGAGGTGCAACTGGAGGGATGTTTGATCATTATCTTGTGGAGGCAAAGGTGAAGATTTGTATGGGTTTTCAGAAAAGAAGAGTGAATGTTGGGGTGATGAGGGTGGTGAGAGTAAGTGAGCTTGGGAAGGAGACTTGTGTGAGGAAGTACCAGGAGAGACTGAGTACAGAATGGTAAAAGGTGAGAACAATGGAAGTAAGGGGAGTGGGGGATGAATGGGATATATTTAGGGAATCAGTGATGGATTGCGCAAAAGATGCTTGTGGCATGAGAAGAGTGGGAGGTGGGTTGATTAGAAAGGGTAGTGAGTGGTGGGATGAAGAAGTAAGATTATTAGTGAAAGAGAAGAGAGAGGCATTTGGACGATTTTTGCAGGGAAAAAATGCAATTGAGTGCGAGATGTATAAAAGAAAGAGACAGGAGGTCAAGAAAAAGGTGCAAGAGGTGAAAAAGAGGGCAAATAAGAGTTGGGGTGAGATAGTATCATCAAATTTTAGGGAGAATAAAAAGATGTTCTAGAAGGAGGTAAATAAAGTGCGTAAGACAAGGGAGCAAATGGGAACTTCAGTGAAAGGCGCAAATGGGGAGGTGATAGATAACAAGTAATGGTGATGTGAGAAGGATATGGAGTGAGTATTTTGAAGGTTTGTTGAATGTGTTTGATGATAGAGTGGCAGATATAGGGTGTTTTGGTCGAGGTGGTGTGCAAAGTGAGAGGGTTAGGGAAAATGATTTGGTAAACAGAAAAGAGGTAGTAAAAGCTTTGCGGAAGATGAAAGCCGGCAAGGCAGCAGGTTTGGATGGTATTGCAGTGGAATTTATTAAAAAAGGGGGTGACTGTATTATTGACTGGTTGGTAAGGTTATTTAATGTATGTATGTGTCATGGTGAGATGCCTGAGGATTGGCGGAATGCGTGCATAGTGCCATTGTACAAAAGCAAAGGTGATAAGAGTGAGTGCTCAAATTACAGAGGTATAAGTTTGTTGAGTATTCCTGGTAAATTACATGGGAGCGTATTGATTGAGAGGATAAAGGCATGTACAGAGCATCAGATTGGGGAAGAGCAGTGTGGTTTGAGAAGTGGTAGAGGATGTGTGGATCAGGTATTTGCTTTGAAGAATGTATGTGAGAAATACTTAGAAACGCAAATGGATTTGTATGTAGCATTTATGGATCTGGAGAAGGCATATGATAGAGTTGATAGAGATGCTCTGTGGAAGGTATTAAGAGTATATGGTGTGGGAGGCAAGTTGTTAGAAGCAGTGAAAAGTTTTTATCGAGGATGTAAGGCATGTGTACGTGTAGGAAGAGTGGAAAGTGATTGGTTCTCAATGAATATAGGTTTGCGGCAGGGGTGTGTGATGTCTCCATGGTTGTTTGATTTGTTTATGGATGGGTTTGTTAGGGAGGTGAATGCACGAGTTTTGGAAAGAGGGGCAAGTATGAAATTTGTTGGGGATGAGAGAGCTTGGGAAGTGAGTCAGTTGTTGTTCGCTGATGATACAGCGCTGGTGGCTGATTCATGTGAGAAACTGCAGAAGCTATTGACTGAGTTTGGTAAAGTGTGTGAAAGAAGAAAGTTAAGAGTAAATGTGAATAAGAGCAAGGTTATTAGGTACAGTAGGGTTGAGGGTCAAGTCAATTGGGAGGTAAGTTTGAATGGAGCAAAACTGGAGGAAGTAAAGTGTTTTAGATATCTGGGAGTGGATCTGGCAGCGGATGGAACCATGGAAGCGGAAGTGGATCATAGAGTGGGGGAGGGGGCGAAAATCCTGGGAGCCTTGAAGAATGTGTGGAAATCGAGAACATTATCTCGGAAAGGAAAAGTGGGTATGTTTGAAGGAATAGTGGTTCCAACAATGTTGTATGGTTGCGAGGCGTGGGCTATGGATAGAGTTGTGCGCAGGAGGATGGATGTGCTGGAAATGAGATGTTTGAGGACAATGTGTGGTGTGAGGTTGTTTGATCGAGTAAGTAAAGTAAGGGTAAGAGAGATCTGTTAAAATAAAAAGAGTGTGGTTGAGAGAGTAGAAGAGGGTGTTTTGAAATGGTTTGGGCACATGGAGAGAATGAGTGAGGAAAGATTGACCAAGAGGATATATGTGTCGGAGGTGGAGGGAACGAGGAGAAATGGGAGACCGAATTGGAGGTGGAAAGATGAAGTGAAAAAGATTTTGTGTGATCGGGGCCTGAACATGCAGGAGGGTGAAAGGAGGGCAAGGAATAGAGTGAATTGGATCGATGTGGTATTCCGGGGTTGACGTGCTGTCAGTGGATTGTATCAGGGCATGTGAAACGTCTGGGGTAAACCATGGAAAGCTGTGTAGGTATGTATATTTGCGTGTGTGGACGTATGTATATGCATGTGTATGGGGGTGGGTCGGGCCATTTCTTTCGTTGTTTCCTTGCGCTACCTCGGAAACAAGGGAGACAGCGACAAAGCAAAAATATATATATATATATATATATATATATATATATATATATATATATATATATATATATATATATATATATATATATATATATATATATATATATATATATATATATATATATCATTTTAGGGCTGATTGATTTTGGTAGGCATGTTCTTTGGCTTATACTCCCAGGTTACGATTTTCTTAAGTCAGACTTCATACGTCTATATAAATAAATTCACATTTTGGCCTGCTCATTACAGTCTCAAGTCAGTTTAGACCAAACAATATATGCATACCTTTCTGCGAATTCACTGCAATGCACAAAGTAAATTCATGATGTAAACCATTTCACTTGTTCGGAAGAGGTCAGAGGTCACTAAAACAACACAATTTAATTTTTCAGGCCATCACTGGCCCTTGTTTTAGCCAGTGTTAATGTAATTTGGCACAAAGGTATTTAAATGCATCACACTGTGTGTATGTCAATTTTGTGAAATAACTCTTTTGATAATTCTTTTTTTTTTGGGGGGGGGAAGCATTACTTTTCATTGTTCATGAAATTTAGCACAACAGGTGTCTTTCCACATTCCTGATGGTGAACTTATGATGACAGTTTAAAGTCTTCAAAGATTTCAAAGGTCAACAAAAACTAAATTGATTATCATTTCAAATAATGTTGATGAAACTCAGTAACTCCTACATTTCCATATTCATCTCGACTTTTGGCATAAAATTATTTATATAAAGAAATGTTCACGGTGCATTTGCTTCTAAATGTTAGCCTTTCTTGTTAATACGGAGTTTAAATACTGTCTACATTCTTGAAGGTACCATGAAAAGAAGTTTAGTGGAAAGCAAAGCTTGGAAGACTAAGGAAGCCTGATTAAGGCTTTTAAGTTTAAAGAGCAGACTCTTGACTACAGTATAAAAGCAAAGTAGCCTTAGTGTCAACAGGAATGCCTTTACAGTAACTCTTTTTACTTCACTGTAAGACGAATTATTCCCTTTTTAAAGCATTGAAGATGTTGCATGGATTTCTGGAGATTTAGAAATCTAAAATCAATAGCCACATGCCACTCACAATTATACTACTACTACTATAATCAAGTGTGGTTTGGGACCACCATGAAAAAGCTACCCAATTCAAACAGAGGTATTAGTGGGTGGAGCATAAATTGGGAATGATAATGGGAGCTCAGTCTTTGAGGAATATATGGTTTATCTTTCGTGGGCTTTTTATCTTTCTCATTTATTCCAGGGTATTTTTTCATGATACTTCCCATGTATTCCCTGCGTGTCGTAGAAGGCGACTAAAAGGGAAGGGAGCGGGGGGCTGGAAATCCTCCCTTCTCATTTTTTTTTTAATTTTCCAAAAGAAGGAACAGAGAAGGGGGCCAGGTGAGGATATTCCCTCAAAGGCCCAGTCCTCTGTTCTTAATGCTACCTCGCTGATGCGGGAAATGGCAAATAGTATGAAAGAAAGAAAGAATATATATATATATATATATATATATATATATATATATATATATATATATATATATATATATATATATATATATATATATATATATATATATATATATATATATATATATATATACATATATATATATATATATATATATGTATATACATATATATATATATATATATATATATATATATATATATATATATATATATATATACATATATACATATATATATACATATATAAGAGCAGTGCGGTTTCAGAAGTGGTAGAGGATGTGTGGATCAGGTGTTTGCTTTGAAGAATGTATGTGAGAAATACTTAGAAAAGCAAATGGATTTGTATGTAGCATTTATGGATCTGGAGAAGGCATATGATAGAGTTGATAGAGATGCTCTGTGGAAGGTATTAAGAATATATGGTGTGGGAGGCAAGTTGTTAGAAGCAGTGAAAAGTTTTTATCGAGGATGTAAGGCATGTGTACGTGTAGGAAGAGAGGAAAGTGATTGGTTCTCAGTGAATGTAGGTTTGCGGCAGGGGTGTGTGATGTCTCCATGGTTGTTTAATTTGTTTATGGATGGGGTTGTAAAGGAGGTGAATGCAAGAGTCCTGGAAAGAGGGGCAAGTATGAAGTCTGTTGGGGATGAGAGAGCTTGGGAAGTGAGTCAATTGTTGTTCGCTGATGATACAGCGCTGGTGGCTGATTCATGTGAGAAACTGCAGAAGCTGGTGACTGAGTTTGGTAAAGTGTGTGGAAGAAGAAAGTTGAGAGTAAATGTGAATAAGAGCAAGGTTATTAGGTACAGTAGGGGTGAGGGTCAAGTCAATTGGGAGGTGAGTTTGAATGGAGAAAAACTGGAGGAAGTGAAGTGTTTTAGATATCTGGGAGTGGATCTGTCAGCGGATGGAACCATGGAAGCGGAAGTGGATCATAGGGTGGGGGAGGGGGCGAAAATTTTGGGAGCCTTGAAAAATGTGTGGAAGTCGAGAACATTATCTCGGAAAGCAAAAATGGGTATGTTTGAGGGAATAGTGGTTCCAACAATGCTGTATGGTTGCGAGGCGTGGGCTATGGATAGAGATGTGCGCAGGAGGATGGATGTGCTGGAAATGAGATGTTTGAGGACAATGTGTGGTGTGAGGTGGTTTGATCGAGTAAGTAACGTAAGGGTAAGAGAGATGTGTGGAAATAAAAAGAGCGTGGTCGAGAGAGCAGAAGAGGGTGTTTTGAAATGGTTTGGGCACATGGAGAGAATGAGTGAGGAGAGATTGACCAAGAGGATATATGTGTCGGAGGTGGAGGGAACGAGGAGAAGAGGGAGACCAAATTGGAGGTGGAAAGATGGAGTGAAAAAGATTTTGTGTGATCGGGGCCTGAACATGCAGGAGGGTGAAAGGAGGGCAAGAAATAGAGTGAATTGGAGTCATGTGGTATACAGGGGTTGACGTGCTGTCAGTGGATTGAAGCAAGGCATGTGAAGCGTCTGGGGTAAACCATGGAAAGCTGTGTAGGTATGTATATTTGCGTGTCTGGACGTGTGTATGTACATGTGTATGGGGGGGGGGGGTTGGGCCATTTCTTTCGTCTGTTTCCTTGCGCTACCTCGCAAACGCGGGAGACAGCGACAAAGTATAAAAAAAAAAAAAAAAAAAAAAAAAAAAAAAAATATATATATATATATATATATATATATATATATGTATATATATATATATATATATATATATATATATATATATATATATATATATATATATATATATATATATATATATATATATATTTATATATATATTTATATATATATATATATATATATATATATATATATATATATATATATATATATATATATATATATATATATATATATATATATATATATATATATATATGTATATATATCATACAAACCTCCAACAGCCAGGATCGAACTCGAGACCCTATGCGTGGCAGGCGGGAGCGCCACGGCTAGAATATGACAGCCCCTAATAGGGAAATGACTACCTGAATACTGTGTAATCGTATACCCATCGTCTCACATTGGTGAGCAACTGGATCTTTACTGCTACGCAGATGTCCGGGGTTCGATCCTGGCTGTTGGAGGTTTTTATGTTACAAAGAAGTGAATAAGAGTAAGGTTAATATGTTCTGTACAGTTGAGGAGCAAGTTGATTTGGAGGTATTTTTGAATGGAGAAAAACTGGAGGAAGTGAGTGCTTTAAATTTTTATGAGCGGACTATATCTTCGGCAGTCTATGAAAAAGAGTAATATCTTGTGAGGTATCTTGTCGTTTCGAAGAAATCCTTCATATTCTTTCTTCTACTCTGAGGCAGACTACTAACAAGTAGAAAACCCTATAACAGAGGGGTTTAGGTTGTCTGGTGGTAATTAGGATACATATAAAGGGGCAACACGAGTGTAAAACTCACTCTCTGTTGTACGCAAACAGAAATCAGACAAACTTACATTTTCTACAGCTATCTTAATGAAGGGTCTGGATGAGGCCATGATGGTGACCCTGCTTATGCCTTCCTCTGTTTGCACAGCAACAAGACTTGATGACGACTACATTGTTTACTTGAAGGATGCTTCACGTGAGAGTTATGCTGTGAATGATAAAGAAAAACATATATCCCTTCCTTTATGTCATATACCAAAACATATATCAAACACTTTAGCTTACAGCAGTCAAGTTATTTCCCAGAGATACAGAGGGAAGTAGTTTACCTGCGACAGTCGTTTACTGCAAAGTTGCTGGAGTGTGATGACTGGGTGGAATTATATGTGAACTGTTGTGATCAGAGGAGATCTTACTTGCTCCCTTTGGGTCAGTCATGTATATGTGATAAGTTTCTTGGATAAAGACGCTAAGTAACTGGGGAGAGAGAGAGAGAGAGAGAGAGAGAGAGAGAGAGAGAGAGAGAGAGAGAGAGAGAGAGAGAGAGAGAGAGAGAGAGAGAGAGAGAGAGAGAGAAGTGTATTACAGACACCCGCAGGGAAGGACTGTGACTAAATAGAAAATGGGCAGGTAAAAACGGCATGAAGTCAAGCAAAAGATGCAGAGGCTGATAAATAACAAATGTGATATTGATGATTATATATATATATATATATATATATATATATATATATATATATATATATATATATATATATATATATATATATATATATATATATATATGTAAATATATGTATATATGTATATATATATATATATATATATATATATATATATATATATATATATATATATATATATATATATATATATATATATATTTATATACATATAATAGGAAACAACTACATATATAGGAAACAAATACATACAATAGGAAACAACTATTCGAAATACTAAGTACTCGAATACCCTTCTATGAAGGTGCGCGTTCATATACACTTTATTCGTCCTAGCTTTGTCTCTTCCATGTATATCAACTGACTTATATTTCTCTCTTGTGTCACCCTTGATGATGTGATTATTACATGAAAGCGATCTTGGGAACTTATCGTATTTCATTTTCCCCGTGGACTCATAGGAATATATATATATATATATATATATATATATATATATATATATATATATATATATATATATATATATATATATATATATATATATATATATATATATATATATATATATATATATATATATATATATATATATATATATATATATATATATATATATATATATATATATATATATATATATATATATTTATATATATTAATTTTTTTTTATTATATTTGTCGCTGTCTCCCGCGTTTGCGAGGTAGCGCAAGGAAACAGACGAAAGAAATGGCCCAACCCCCCCCATACATATGTATATACATACGTCCACACACGCAAAATATACATACCTACACAGCTTTCCGTGGTTTACCCCAGACGCTTCACATGCCTTGATTCAATCCACTGACAGCACGTCAACCCCGGTATACCACATCGCTCCAATTCACTCTATTCCTTGCCCTCCTTTCACCCTCCTGCATGCTCAGGCCCCGATCACACAAAATCTTTTTCACTCCATCTTTCCACCTCCAATTTGGTCTCCCTCTTCTCCTCGTTCCCTCCACCTCCGACACATATATTCTCTTGGTCAATCTTTCCTCACTCATTCTCTCCATGTGCCCGAACCATTTCAAAACACCCTCTTCTGCTCTCTCAACCACGCTCTTTTTATTTCCACACATCTCTCTTATTCTTACGTTACTTACTCGATCAAACCACCTCACACCACACATTGTCCTCAAACATCTCATTTCCAGCACATCCATCCTCCTGCGCACAACTCTATCCATAGTCCACGCCTCGCAACCATACAACATTGTTGGAACCACTATTCCTTCAAACATACCCATTTTTGCTTTCCGAGATAATGTTCTCGACTTCCACACATTCTTCAAGGCTCCCAGAATTTTCGCCCCCTCCCCCACCCTATGATCCACTTCCGCTTCCATGGTTCCATCCGCTGCCAGATCCACTCCCAGATATCTAAAACACTTCACTTCCTCCAGTTTTTCTCCATTCACACTCACCTCCCAATTGACTTGACCCTCAACCCTACTGTACCTAATAACCTTGCTCTTATTCACATTTACTCTTAACTTTCTTCTTTCACACACTTTACCAAACTCAGTCACCAGCTTCTGCAGTTTCTCACATGAATCAGCCACCAGCGCTGTATCATCAGCGAACAACAACTGACTCACTTCCCAAGCTCTCTCATCCCCAACAGACTTCATACTTATATATATATGTATATATATATATATATATATATATATATATATATATATATATATATATATATATATATATATAAATATATATATATATATATATATATATATATATATATATATATATATATATATATATATATATATATATATATATATATATATATATATATATATATATATATATATATATTATATATATATATATATTATATATATATATATATATATATATATATATATATATATATACATATATATATATATATATATATATATATATATATATAGAGAGAGAGAGAGAGAGAGAGAGAGAGAGAGAGAGAGAGAGAGAGAGAGGCAACTAGAGAGGACGGGAGCGGGGGGCCAGAAATCCTCCCCTCCTTGTATTTTAACTTTCTAAAATGGGAAACCGAAGAAGGAGTCACGCGGGGAGTGCTCATCCTCATCGTAGACTCAGATTGGGGTGTCTAAATGTGTATGGATGTAACCAAGATGTGAAAAAAGGAGAGATAGGTAGTATGTTTCAGGAAAGGATCCTAGATGTTTTGGCTCTGAGTGAAACGAAGTTTAAGGGTAAAGGGGAAGAGTGGTTTAGGAATGTCTTGTGAGTAAAGTCAGGGGTTAGTGAGAGAAGAAGAGCAAGGGAAGGAGTAGCAGTACTCCTGAAACAGAAGTTGTGGGAGTATGTGATATAATGTAAGAAAGTAAATTCTCGATTAATATGGGTAAAACTGAAAGTTGATGGCGAGAGATGGGTGATTATTGGTACATATGCACCTGGGCATGAGAAGAAAGATCATGGGAGGTAAGTGTTTTTGGAGCAGCTGAAGGAGTGTGTTAGTAGTTTTGTTAAACAAGACCGGGTTATAGTGATGGGTGATTTGAATGCAAAGGTGAGTAATGTGGCAGTTGAGGGAATAATTGGTATACATGGGGTGTTCAGTGTTGTAAATGGAAATGTTGAAGAGCTTGTAGATGTATATGCTGACAATGGACAGGTGATTGGGAATACCTAGTTTAAAAAGCGAGATATACATAAGTATACGTATGTAAGTAGGAGAGACGGCCAAAGAGCGTTATTGCATTACGTGTTAATTGATAGGCGTGCGAAAGAGAGACTTTTGGGCGTTAATGTGCTGAGAGGTGCAATTGGAGGGGTGTCTGATCATTATCTTGTAGAGGCGAAGGTGAAGGTTTGTAGAGGTTTTCAGAAAAGAAGAGAGAATGTTGGGGTGATGAGAGTGGTGAGAGTAAGTAAGCTTGGGAAGGAGACTTGTGTGAGGAAGTACCTGGAGAGACTGAGTAAAAGATGGAAAAAGGTGAGAACAAAAGAGGTAAGGGGAGTGGGGGAGGAATGGGATGTATTTAGGGAAGCGGTGATGGCTTGCGCAAAAGATTCTTGTGGCATGAGAAGCGTGGGAGGTGGGTTGATTAGAAAGGGTAGCGAGTTGTGGGATGAAAAATTAAGATTATTAGTGAAAGAGCAGAGAGACGCATTTGGACGATTTTTGCAGGGAAAAAATACAAATGAGTGGGAGAGATATAAAAGAAAGAGGCAAGAGAAAGGTGCAAGAGGAGAAAAAGAGGGCAAATGAGAGTTGGGTTGAGAGAGTATCATTAAATTTTTGGGAGAATAAAAAGATGTTTTGGAAGGAGGTAAATAAAGTGCGTAAGACAAGGGAGCAAATGAGAACTTCAGTGAAGGGGGCTACTGGGGAGGTGATAAGAAGTAGTGGAGATGTGGGAAGAAGATGGAGTGAATATTTTGAAGGTCTGTTGAATGTGTTTGATGATAGAGTGGCAGATGTAGGGTGTTTTGGGAGAGGTGGTGTGCAAAGTGAGAAGAGGTAGTAAAAGGTTTGCGGAAGATGAAAGCCGGCAAGGCAGCAGGTTTGGATGGTATTGCAGTGAAATTTATTAAAAAAGGGGGTGACTGTGTTGTTGACTGGTTGGTAAGGTTATCTAATGTATGTATGAGTCATGGTGAGGTGCCTGAGGATTGGCGGAATGCTTGCATAGTGCCATTGTACAAAGGCAAAGGGGATAACAGTGAGTGCTCAAATTTCAGAGGTATAAGTTTGTTGAGTATTCCTGGTAAATTATATGGGAGGGTATTGATTGAGAGGGTGAAGTCATGTACAGAGCATCAGATTGGGGAAGAGCAGTGTGGTTTCAGAAGTGGTAGAGGATGTATGGAACCGGTGTTTGCTTTTAAGAATGTATGTGAGAAATACTTAGGAAAGCAAATGGATTTGTATGTAGCATTTATGGATCTGGACAAGGCATATGATGGAGTTAATAGAGATGCTCTGTGGAAGGTAATAAGAATATATGGTGTGGGAGGCA
>NC_092279.1:34055561-34078061 GCF_036320965.1 Panulirus ornatus | reverse complement strand
CTGCCACATTACTCACCTTTGCATTCAAATCACACATCACTATAACCTGGACTCGTGCATCAAAACCACTAACACACTCATTCAGCTGCTCCCAAAACACTTTCCTCTCATTATCTTTCTTCTCATGCCCAGTTGCATATGCACCAATAATCACCCATCTCTCTCCATCAACTTTCAGTTTTACCCATATTAATCGAGAATTTACTTTCTTACATTCTATCACATACTCCCACAACTCCTATTTCAGGAGTAGTGCTACTCCTTCCCTTGCTCTTGTCCTCTCACTAACCCCTGACTTTACTCCCTAGATGTTTCCAAACCACTCTTCCCCTTTGCCCTTGAGCTTTGTTTCACTCAGAGCCAAAACATCCATGTTCCTTTCCTCAAACATACTACCTACCTCTCCTTTTTTCACATCTTGGTTACATCCACACACATTTGGACACCCCAGTCTGAGCCTTCGAGGAGGATGAGCACTCCCCGCGTGACTCCATCTTCTGTTTCCTATTTTAGAAAGTTAAAAATACAAGGAGGGGAGGATTTCTGGCCCCCCGCTCCCGTCCCGTCTAGTCGCCTTCTATATATATATATATATATATATATATATATATATATATATATATATATATATATATATATATATATATATATCCCTTGGGATAGGGGAGAAAGAATATTTCCCACGTGTACCTCACGTGTCGTAGAAGTCGACTAAAGGGGGCGGGAGCGGGGTCGAGAAACCCTTCCCTCCTTGTATTTTGACTTTCTGAAAATGGGAAACAGAAGGAGTCACGCCGGGAGTGCTCATTCTCCTCGAAGGCTCAGATTGTGATGTCTAAATGTGTGTGGATTTAACCAAGATGAGAAAAAAGTAGAGATAGGTAGTATGTTTGAGGAAAGGAAGCTGGATGTTTTGGCTCTGAGTGAAACGAAGCTTTAGGGTAAAGGGGAAGAGTGGTTTCGGAATGTCTTGGGAGTAAAGTCAGGGGTTAGTGAGAGGACAAGAGCAAGGGAAGGAGTAGCACTACTCCTGAAACAGGAGTTGTGGGAGTGTGTGATAGAGTGTAAGAAAGTATATTCTAGTTTGATATGGGTAAAACTGAAAGTAGATGGAGAGAGATGGGTGATTATTTGTGCATATGCACCTGGGCATGAGAAGATATATCATTTGAGGCAAGTGTTTTCGGAACAGCTGAATGAGTGTGGTATTGGTTTTGATGCAAAAGACCGGGTTATAGTGATGGGTGATTTGATTGCAAAGGTGAGTAATGTGGCAGTTGAAGGAATAATTGGTATACATGTGGTGTTCAGTGTTGTTAATGGAAATGGTGAAGAGTTTGTAGATTTTTGTGCTGAAAAAGGACTGTTGATTGGGGAAACCTGGTTTAAAAAGCGAGATATACATAAGTATACGTATGTAAGTAGGAGAGATGGCCAGAGAGCGTTATTGGATTACGTGTTAATTGACAGGCGTGCGAAAGAGAAACTTTTGGATGTTAGAGTGCTGAGAGGTGAAACTGGACCGATGTCTGATCATTGTCTTGTGGAGGCGAAGGTGAAGATTTGTAGGGGTTTTCAGAAAAGAAAAGAGAATGTTGGGGTGAAGAGGGTGGTGAGAGTAAGTGAGCTTGGGAAGGAGACTTGTGTGCGAAAGTACCAGGAGAGACTGAGTACAAAATGGAAAAAGATGAGAACAAAGGAGGTAAGGGGAGTGGGGGAGGAATGGAATGTATTTAAGGAATCAGTAATGGCTTGCGCAAAAGATGCTTGTGGCATGAGAAGCGTGGGAGGTGGGTTGATTAGAAAGGGTAGTGAGTG
Organism: Panulirus ornatus; assembly: GCF_036320965.1. NCBI lineage: Eukaryota > Metazoa > Arthropoda > Malacostraca > Decapoda > Palinuridae > Panulirus > Panulirus ornatus. The sequence goes on along the minus strand of NC_092279.1, from coordinate 34,076,243 downwards.
GTGGGATGAAGAAGTAAGATTATTAATGAAAGAGAAGAGAAAGGCATTTGGACGATTTTTGTAGGGAAAAAATGCAGATGAGTGGTAGATATATTAAAGAAAGAGGCAGGAAGTCAAGAGAAAGGTGCAAGAGGTGAAAAAGAGGGCAAATGAGAGTTGGGTTGAGAGAGTATCTTTAAATTTTAGGGATAATTAAAAGATGTTTTGGAAGGAGGGAAATAAAGTGCGTAAGACAGGGGAGCACATGAGAACTTCAGTGAAGGGGGCTAATGGGGAGGTGATAACAAGTAGTGGTGATGTGACGAGATGGAGTAAGTATATTGATGGTTTGTTGAATGTGTTTGATGATAGAGTGGCAGATATAGGGTGTTTTGGTCGAGGTGGTGTGCAAAGTGAGAGGGTTAGGGAAAATGATTTGGTTAACAGAGAAGAGGTAGTAAAAGCTTTGCGGAAGATGAAAGCCGTCAAGGCAGCAGGTTTGGATGGTATTGGAGTGGAATTTATTAAAAAAAGTGAGTGACTGTTTTGTTGAGTGGTTGGTAAGTTTATTTAATGTATGTATGATTCATGGCGAGGTGCCTGAGGATTGGCGGAATGCTTGCATAGTGCCATTGTACAAAGGCAATGGGGATAAGAGTGATTGCTCAAGTTACAGAGGTATAAGTTTGTTGAGTATTCCTGGTAAATTATATGGGAGGGTATTGATTGAGAGGGTGAAGGCATGTACAGAGCTTCAGATTGGGGAAGAGCAGTGTGGGGTCAGAAGTGGTAGGGAATGTGTGGATTAGGTGTTTGCCCTGAAGAATGTGTATGAGAAATATTTAGAAAAGCAAATGGATTTGTATGTAGAATATATGGATCTGGAGAAGGCATATGATAGAGTTGATAGAGATGCTCTGTTGAAGGTATTAAGAATATATGGTGTGTGAAACAAGTTGTTAGAAGCAGTGAAAAGTTTCTATCGAGGATGTAAGACATGTGTACGTGTAGGAAGAGAGGAAAGTGATTGTTTCTCAGTGAATGTAGGTTTGCTGCAGGGGTGTGTGATGTCTCTATGGTTGTTTAATTTGTTTATGGATGGGGTTGTTAGGGAGGTGAATGCAAGAGTTTTGGAGAGAGGGGCAAGTATGAAGTCTATTGTGGATGAGAGAGCTTGGGAAGTGAGTCAGTTGCTGTTCGCTGATGATACAGTGCTGGTGGCTGATTCATGTGAGAAACTGCAGAATCTGGTGACTGAGTTTGGTAAAGTATGTGAAGAAGAAAGTTAAGAGTAAATGTGAATAAGAACAAGGTTATTAGGTACAGTAGGGTTGAGGGTCAAGTCAATTGGGAGGTAAGTTTGAATGGAGAAAAACTGGAGGAAGTAAAGTGTTTTAGATATATGTGAGTGGATTTGGCAACGGATTGAACCATGGAAGCAGAAGTGAATCATAGGGTGGGGGAGGGGGCGAAAATTATGGAAGCCTTGAAGAATGTTTGGAAGTCGAGGACTTTATCTCGGAAAGCAAAAATGGGTATGTTTGAAGGAATAGTGGTTCCAACAATTTTGTATGGTTGCGAGTCGTGGGCTATGGATGGAGTTGTGCGCAGGAGGGTGGATGTGCTGGAAATGAGATGTTTGAGGACAATATGTGGTGTGATGTGGTTTGATCGCGTAATAATGTAAGAGCAAGAGAGATGTGTGGAAATAAAAAGAGCGTGGTTGAGAGAGCAGAAGAGGGTGTTTTGAAATGGTTTGGTCACATGGAGAGAATGAGTGAGGAACGATTGACCAAGAGGATATATGTGTCAGAGGTGGAGGGAACGAGGAAAAGTGGGAGACCAAATTGGAAGTGGAAAGATGGAGTGAAAAAGATTTTGAGTGATCGGGGCCTGAACATGCTGGAGGGTGAAAGTGTACGAGTAGGAAAAGAGGAAAGTGATTTAATTTCACTTAATATTGGTTTGCTGCAGGGGTGCGTGATGTCTCCATGGTTGTTTAATTTGTTTATGGATGGGGTTCCTAGAGAGATGAATGCAAGAGTTTTGGAAAGAGGGGCAAGTATGGAGTCTGTTGTGGATGAGTGAACGTCAAAAGGCACAAGCTGGGAAATCCTCTAACGCCGATCATCCACTAAATCCCTTCACCTACCTACTGGTTAGCCAAGAAACTGAATCATTTGATCTCACCATCCACACCTACAACTTACTCCCTACGATCTACTGAAGAGTTTATTGACTTCCATAGGAATAAAGAACCACATGGCATCACAGCTTCCACGGATGTAGTGTCTCTTCACAAATCTACCACTGGAGAGGACAAGAGACATACTCTTAGATTATGTATACCAACAATATGTCTTACCTCCCTGAAGATGCCCAGAAATATATTAGCAGAACTGTTACGTGCCTGCACAGTGGAAGCACCTTTTAGATGTCTGGAACGCAAGCTTTATGGGCAGGTGGATGGAATGGCCATAGGTTCCCCTTTGGGGTTTCTCTGAGCAGTACGGCGACCTGAGAGCATGGCACAACAGATTTACTGCAAATATTTCTATCTGCGTAGATAACTTTAACTCACTAGATATCCTTCGTGACCGACTCCACGAAACTTTGGCCTTAAGATTTACAGTAAAGCTGAATGATAATGATATGATTCCTTTCTTGGATGTTATGGTGATTGCCACAACAGGATCTTTCGTCCCCGACGCTAACAGAAAGCCCATCAACCAAGTTAAATGTATGAATGGAATAGGTGTATGCACTCACAATTACATGAGGAGTGTCTTTCGTGCACACGTGAGGAGAGCGATCAAGGTGTACTGAACCTGGTAATTTCTACACCGAGAACTTCGACGTGTCCAGCAATTGTTTTTTAACAATGGATATTCAAATATTGAATTTGATGCTACTGTGAACAACGCGCTAGCGGGACATCTCATGGCAAACAGACAACCTCAACGTGACAGCATTAAAGTTTACTACAGAAGCATATTTACGACAACATGCCGAAAGGACGAGAAGATCGTGTGAGATATTGTAGCCAGGAACTGTAAAGCGATTGATAAAGACATGAATATCAGTTTTATGATATGCTACAACAGTCCAATAACATGCTCGCTCGTTAGGAACAACAATATGGTAGATCGCTCTGGAAATTTGAATCGTGCTGATGTGGTATATGAGTGCCAATGCAATATTGGGGACTGTCACCCTCACCACATAAACTACATTGGACATACAACCTGCGCTCTAAGCTGCCGGCACTGGCAGTACTTACAAAGAAGGTGGAATCAAACATCATGAACAAAAGCATGGAACGAGATTAACGAGGGAAATCATAGTGAATAACACTAAAGTCTTTATCAGTTGCAGTGATCGAATGAAACTACAGATATCAGAAGACATTCGCATTAGAAAGAAAACCTTTATCATCAACATCCAGACAAGCGTGACCACCACCACCATACCACCACCACCACCGCCATACAGCTCTTTCATGGCCCGCCAATGGGATGCAGACGGATGGGACAAGTCATTGACCCGCCACAAGCTACCAAGTCCGCCATCCTTGTACAACAAGAACACGTTCTCGAGTTACAAAGGTAAAAGATGAACCCATCCTTACCACACATCTCTCTCACCCTTACTCGATCAAACCACCTCAAACCACATTTTGTCCTCAAACATCTCATTTCCAGCACATCCACCCTCCTCCGCACAACTCTATCTATAGCCCACGCCTCGCAACCATACAACATTGTTGGAACCACTATTCCTTCAAACATACCCATTTTTGCTTTCCGAGATAATGTTATCGACTTCCACACATTCTTCAACGCTCCCAGAACTTTCGCCCTCTCCCCCTCCCTATGATTCACTTCCTCTTCCATGGTTCCATCCGCTGCCTAATCCACTCCCAGATATCTAAAACACTTCACTTCCTCCAGTTTTTCTGCTTTCAAACTTACCTCCCAATTAACTTGTCCCTCAACCCTAGTGTACCTAATAACCTTGGTCTTATTCATATTTACTCTCAATTTTCTTTTCCACACACTTTACCAAACTCAGTCAAAACCCTCTGTAGTTTCTCACACGAATCAGCCACCAGCGCTGCATCATCAGCGAACAACAACTGACTCACTTCTCAAGCTCTCTCATCCACAACAGATTGCATACTTGCACTTCTTTCCAAAACTCTTGCATTCACCTCCCTAACAACCCCATCCATAAACATATTAAATAACTATGGAGACATCACACACCCCTGCCGCAAACCTACATTCACTGAGAACCAATCACTTTCCTCTCTTCCTACACGTACACATGCCTTACATCCTCGATAAAAACTTTTCACTGCTTCTAACAACTTTCCTCCCACACCATATATTCTTAACACCTTCCGCAGAGCATCTCTATCTACTCCATCATATGCCTTCTCCAGATCCATAAATGCTACATACATATCCATTTGCATTTCTAAGTATTTCTCACATACATTCTTCAAAGCAAACACATCCACCCATCCTCTACCACTTCTGAAACCACACTGCTCTTCCCCAATCTGATGCTCTGTACATGCCTTCATCCTCTCAGTCAATACCCTCCCATATAGTTTCCCAGGAATACTCAACAAACTTATACCTCTGTAATTTGAGCACTCACTTCTATCCCCTTTGTATTTGTACAATGGCACTATGGACGCATTCCACCAATCCTCTGGCACCTCACCATGAGCCATACATACATTAAACAACCTTACCAACCAGTCAAGAATACAGTCACCCCCTCTTTTAATAAATTCCACTGCAATAACATCCAAACCCGCTGCCTTGCCGGCTTTCATCTTTCGCAAAGCTTTTACTACCTCTTCTCTGTTTACCAAGTCATTCTCCCTAACCCTCTCACTTTGCACACCACCTCGAACAAAACACCCTCTATCTGCCGCTCTATCATCAAACACATTCAACAAACCTTCAAAATACTCACTCCATCTCCTTCTCACATCACCCCTACTTGTTATCACCTCCCTATTAGCCCCCTTCACTGAAGTTCACATTGATTCCCTTGCCTTACGCACTTTATTTACCTCCTTCTAAAACATCTATTTATTCTCCCTAAAATTTAATGATACTCTCTCACCCCAACTCTCTTTTGCCCTCTTTTTCGCCTATTGCACCTTTCTCTTGACCTCCTGTCTCTTTCTTTTATACATCTCCAACACAGTGGCATTATTTCCCTGCAAAAATCGTCCAAATGCCTCTCTCTTCTCTTTCACTAACAATCTTACTTCATCATCCCACCACTCACTACCCTTTCTAATCTGCCTACCTCCCACGCTTCTCATGCCACAAGTCTCTTTTTCTCAAATCATCACTGCTTCCCTAAATACATCCCATTCCTCCCCCACTCCCCTTACCTCCTTTGTTCTCACCTTTTTCCATTATGTACTCATTCTCTCCTGGTACTTCCTCACACAAGTCTCCTTCTCAAGCTCACTTACTCTCACCACTTTCTTTACCCCAACATTCTTCTTTTCCAAAAACTTCTACAAATCTTCACCTTCGCCTCCACAAGATAATGATCAGACATCCCTCCAGTTGCACCTCTCAGCACATTAACATCCAAAAGTCTCCCTTTCGCGCGCCTATCAATTAACACGTAATCCAATAACGCTCTCTGGCCATCTCTCCTACTTACATACGTACACTTATGTATATCTCTCTTTTTAAGTCAGGTATTCCCAATTACCAGTCCTTTTTCAGCACATAAATCTACAAGCTCTTCACCATTTCCATTTACAACACTGAACACCCCATGTACACCAATTATTCCTCCAACTGCCACATTACTCACCTTTGCATTCAAAATCACCCATCACTATAACCTGGTCTCGTGCATCAAAACTACCAACACACTCACTCAGCTGCTCCCAAAACACTTGCCTTTCACTATATACATTCATATATATATATATATATATATATATATATATATATATATATATATATATATATATATATATATATATATATATATATATATATATATATATTCCTATGAGTCCACGGGGAAAATGAAACACGAAAAGTTCCCAAGTGCACTTTCGTGTAATAATCACATCATCAGGGGAGACACAAGAGAGAAATATAACAGTCAGTTAATATACATCGAAGAGACGAAGCTAGGACGCTATTTGCTAAACATGTTTATCAGATATATATATATATATATATATATATATATATATATATATATATATATATATATATATATATATATATATATATATATATATATATATATATATATATATATATATATATATATATTATTGTTTGGTGTTATAATTTTTCCTTTTTTGTTATATCCTCTATTCAAATTTTCTTATAAATTTGCATTTTCACTGTGACTTTAATATGTATTCAAAATTGTTAAGAACGATATCTACACAAGGTGTCTTGCTGAAATATACAGATTGTATGTAATCAAGTGATTGTAATTCATTTTTATTGGGAAAACGGCGAAAATTAGCTAATTATCTATCATTATTGGTTGAATAGTATTCATATCAGTAAATCTAAATAAACAGAAAATCATTAGAATTTTGATAGATACATTATTACATAATGATTTTCTTGCAAAGTGTCCCCGGCAATCATTTTTGGTTGAATAGTATTGATATCAGTAAATGTTAATAACAAGAAAATGATTAGAATTTTGATAGAGGCATCATTACACAATGATATTCTTGTTGATTGTCTTGGATCCTTCACAGAACCTTCATATAATTCAAATACAAATACTTTACAAAGGGATACACAGGAATTCAAACAGCAATAGACCATTGGGTCTTTCTGAGCCTGTTCGTGATAATGGAAGATATCAGGAATTCACGGAATAGCGTGATAAAATTTAGAAGCTATACAGATAATTCAAGGAAAATATTCCGTAAATTTTCATTTTGGCTATGGAGGCGCAAGTAATGAAAGTTGTAGAATTGAAGCGAAATGTTTATCACATCTGTTCTTAAAGTTTCTATTAAAGAAAAAGTATTTTGCCTCATTCGCGGTTAATCGTTTGCCCACAAGTTTTTATCCGGTACCATGAGTAGAATCAGACAAATGAAGTCGTAGGTAAACTTGATGGATCAAGATTATCAAAACCATTGATCATTTTGAATGCTTATATTACATCACCTCTAAGACGTCTCTTTTCTAATCTAGATAGATTCAAATCGTTTACTATCATCTCGTAGGGTTTGTTTCTTTGCCCGGGAATCATCTTAGTATTTTAGTAGCTTGACACTGTACTCTCTATTCTCTCAATGATTCTTTTATGATGGGAGACCAAAAGCGGACACAATATTCGAGATGTTGACGATTCAATGAGTGGTAAATAGTATGGATGATTTCCCTGGACTTAAATTCGAAGGCTCTGCCTCTGAATTTTACTCGGTCTTTTCACTGCTTCTGCGCATTGCTTATTTGGTTTTAAGTCACCAGAGGTTATTACACTCGTCATTTTCCTTAGTTACCTTTTGCAATTCAACAGAATTCACACTAGCTTACCTTTTCGTTTTCATTACCTAAATGTAAAACTTTAGACTTATCGATATCAAAGTTTATCTGTCGAAGTCAGTTTGCAGTTGTAGACTTTCAGATTCATTTGCAGATTTATTTCCCAACTTTGTGTCACCTGCGATATTGATATCTTGCAATGCAGCCCATTATCAACATCACTGACATATATAAAAAAATTAACAGTTCCCTAGACCGATCCTTGTGGCACTCCACTTGTGTCAAGCTATTCTCAGCCTTGACCATTAATCGCTATTCTTTGATGCGGCCAGATAATTAATTTTCTGTCCGCAAAAGTACAGCCTCATCAATGCCATGTGACCTTATCAAAAGTTTTTTGAAAGTTTAGATGGTTAACATCAACTGATTTACTTTTGTCATACATGTTGATTGAATCATAATTGAAATCAAGCAGATTTGTCAGACATGAGTGATTCGTCGAAGACCATGGTGAGCATCGTTATTAAGTGTTGGTCCTGTAAAAGATTTACAATTCTATGTCGAATGATGGTCTTCATAAGGTTTTCAACTACAGACGTTAAGCTAATAAGAAAATATTTTCCGAGCAGTGACTTATTACCTTTCTAAACTATCGTTGTTATATCAGGAAACTTACATTCATTTGGAAATTTTCCCGTAGCAAGAGACCTATTGAAAAGGGCAGTCAAGGTCATGGCTTACTTATCGCTTCTCTAATTGTTTTCGGATATAACTTATTAGGACCTATCGTTTATCTATTTTTTTTTTCCGTTCGCTGTTAATGTCTATGTCTATGGCTTTTACGCCAGTTTCTTGAAGAACGATCCCCTTTCATCACTGAAAATGGATTCGGGGCATGGGTTATGTCTTCGATCGTAAATACAGATGAAAAAGTCATTCAATATTCTTGCTATGACCTCCTTGTCTTGAACCAAGTCACTGTTTTCCGAAATTAATGGACCTATTGACTGGGTAATGACTCACCTGTTTCTAAAAACTAGAACTTTTAGGTTTTTTCCTATTTTCAGCAACATACGCTTCATATTTTTGTTTACTTTGTCGTACAACTCTCTTACTTTCTTTATGCAAATTTGCATACACTACTCTATCATGTTGGTTATTGGGTTCCCTGAGTTTGTCATTAGCAACTTTTTAGACAATAAGCATTTTTCTTATTTCACCGTTACACCCCCTTAGTTTCGTTTTAGAAATGGACCTTCTACTTGCAACTTGGTACGTATGTTCCTTCTGCTGCTTTGAACGTTCTTGTGAGGCTTTTCCAAGCTACGTTCATGTCACTTTCATTTACTACATCATACCAGGTTTGTCTGTCAATACCAGTGCAAGGATCATTCAAATTCGCACTTTTAAAATTGGGTACTTTTTGGCTTCTGTCATGTTGATCAACATTGCAGTGTTGAAAGCGACCTCAAAGGTGATTTGTCGGTAATCACTTTAACCAAACATTTCTCCAACTTTAACATTACCTGCGAGATCCTCATTAATAGTTAGAATTCTATCTAATATATTCTCATCGCGAATAGGTTTCTCGACCAATTGGATAAGGACACTATCAAGTAAATTTAGTTAAAGTTCACGTCCGGAGCTGCTGGAAAGCGATTCTCTCCGTCTGTACACCGATATGTTAAAATATCCTACTATGATTGAAACTTGTTCATTACAAATTTCGACTCACTAATCGTAAAATATTTTTGCCTACGTCTGGTGTCTGTGCAGGAGGAGCCTATAAGAATGTCCTATTTTTCTTTTTTTCGTAGTTTATCTTTAATTCCTAAAATAATCAAATCAACTTGCCCAACGGTTGCAACATTTCTCTTTTTTTTCTTCTACGGGATATAGTTCGGGATGAAATATTAAAGAATATTTTTTGATATATTGTATATGTTCCATTCCGATCTGAAGGAATAATAGTAAAGATAGTCGTGGATAGTACAGAAAATACAGGGCGAGATGCGTGTAATATCATGAAAATACATCATGTTTCTTCTATCATTTAAAAAGTGAAGGAGCAAATATATCAAGATTTCTTACATTATTTTCGATATTCACAACAGTTCAATAGCAAAAAAAAGTATATGAAAGCAGTCAAAAGAATCCTTTCTCTTTTTTTTTCAGTAAAATTATTTCCAGGAGGGAATAACATCCAGGACTCAGTGAAATCGTCGTCCAGTTATGAACTGTAAACATCTCAGCGAAACATCAGATAATATCAAGAACTTGAAAGAGCTACGAAACAACTGACAATGTGGCAGCACAGGGTCACTTACCTTCCTCGAGCGCCGTCAGGGAACATTGTGAAACTACAACACTCCACACTTATTTATATGCCTACACGAACTCTATAAATGATATAATATTGAACACTATAGGAAGATATTCTGGATAGTCCTGTCCCCATGGTGTGAATTACTTTCTTCGACCGTTATCAATGAATAATTGTCAGACTGTAAATAGTGAATCAAACAAGTCTGCAGCAGCAAAATTTACAACTGAGATATCAAACATTAAAAGCAACTCTCTGGTCAATCTGGTATACGCTTGTATTATTCGGTATATCTAATAAGATGAGATTCTAGTATCTAGAACAGTGTCTTAATATAAATTATATATATATATAATATATTTATATATCATATATATATATATATATATAAAATAATTTTTTAATATATAATATAATATATATATATAATATATAATATATATATAATATATATATAAATATATATATATAAATATATATATATAGTATATATATATATATATATATATAATATATATATATATATATATTATATATATATATATATATATATATATATATATATATATATATAATATATATATATATATATATATAATATATATATATAAATATATATATATATATATTATGTAATAGAAATATATATATTGTATTATATATATATTTTAATATAAAAAAGATATGAAGACACTGTTAGATCTAAATCTCATCTATTAGATATACCGAATAATACAAGCGCATACCAGATTGACCAGAGAGTTACTTTTAATGTTTGATACCTCAGTTGTAAATTTTGCTGCTGCAGACTTGTTTAATTCACTATTTACAGTCGGACAATTATTCATTGATAACGGTCGAAGAAAGTAATTCACACCATGGGGCCAGGACTATCCAGAATATCTTCTTATAGTGTTCAATATTATATCATTTATAGAGTTCGTGTAGGCATATAAATAAGTGTGGAGTGTTGCAGTTTCACAATGTTCCCTGACGGCGCTCGAGGAAGGTAAGTGACCCTGTGCTGCCACATTGTCAGTTGTTTCGTAGCTCTTTCAAGTTCTTGATATTATCTGATGTTTCGCTGAGATGTTTACAGTTCATAACTGGACGACGATTTCACTGACTCCTGGATGTTATTTATTCTCTCCTGGAAATAATTTTACTGAAAAAAAAAGAGAAAGGATTCTTTTGACTGCTTTCATATACTTTTTTTTGTTATTGAACTGTTGTGAATATCGAAAATAATGTAAGAAATCTTGATATATTTGCTCCTTCACTTTTTAAATGATAGAAGAAACATGATGTATTTTCATGATATTACACGCATCTCGCCCTGTATTTTCTGTACTATCCACGACTATCTTTACTATTATTCCTTCAGATTGGAATGGAAAATATACAGTATATCAAAAAATATTCTGAATATTCCATCCTGAACTATATCCCGTAGAAGAAAAAAAAGAGAATTGTTGCAACCGTTGGGCAAGTTGATTTAATTTTTTTAGGAATTAAAGATAAACTACGAAAAAAAAGAAAAATAGGACATTCTTATAGGCTCCTCCTGCACAGACACCAGACGTAGGCAAAAATATTTTACGATTAGTGAGTCGAAATTTGTAATGAACAAGTTTCAATCATAGTAGGATATTTTAACATATCGGTGTACAGACGGAGAGAATCGCTTTCCAGCAGCTCCGGACGTGAACTTTAACTAAATTTACTTGATAGTGTCCTTATCCAATTGGTCGAGAAACCTATTCGCGATGAGAATATATTAGATAGAATTCTAACTATAAATGAGGATCTCGCAGGTAATGTTAAAGTTGGAGAAATGTTTGGTTAAAGTGATTACCGACAAATCACCTTTGAGGTCGCTTTCAACACTGCAATGTTGATCAACATGACAGAAGCCAAAAAGTATCCAATTTTGAAAGTGCGAATTTGAATGATCCTTGCACTGGTCTTGACAGACAAACCTGGTATGATGTAGTAAATGAAAGTGACATGGACGTAGCTTGGAAAAGCCTCACAAGAACGTTCAAAGCAGCAGAAGGAACATACGTACCAAGTTGCAAGTAGAAGGTCCATTTCGAAAACGAAACTAAGGGGGTGTAACGGTGAAATAAAAAAAATGTTTATTGTCTAAAAAGTTGCTAATGACAAACTCAGGGAACCCAATAACCAACATGATAGAGTAGTGTATGCAAATTTGCATAAAGAAAGTAAGAGAGTTGTACGACAAAGTAAACAAAAATATGAAGCGTATGTTGCTGAAAATAGGAAAAAACCTAAAAGTTCTAGTTTTTAGAAACAGGTGAGTCATTACCCAGTCAATAGGTCCATTAATTTCGGAAAACAGTGACTTGGTTCAAGACAAGGAGGTCATAGCAAGAATATTGAATGACTTTTTCATCTGTATTTACGATCGAAGACATAACCCATGTCCCGAATCCAGTTTCAGTGATGAAAGGGGATCGTTCTTCAAGAAACTGGCGTAAAAGCCATAGACATAGACATTAACAGCGAACGGAAAAAAGAATAGATAAACGATAGGTCCTAATAAGTTTTATCCGAAAACAATTAGAGAAGCGATAAGAAAGCCATGCCCTTGACTGCCCTTTTCAATAGGTCTCTTGCTACGGGAAAATTTCCAAATGAATATAAGTTTCCTGATATAACAACGATAGTTTAAAAAGGTAATAAGTCGCTGCTCGGAAAATATTTTCTTATTAGCTTAACGTCTGTAGTTGAAAAGCTTATGAAGACCATCATTCGACATAGAATTGTAAATCTTTTGCAGGACCAACACTTAATAACGATGCTCACCATGGTCTTCGACGAATCACTCATGTCTGACAAATCTGCTTGATTTCAATTATGATTCAATCAACATGTATGACAAAAGTAAATCAGTTGATGTTAACCATCTAAACTTTCAAAAAACTTTTGATAAGGTCACATGGCATTGATGAGGCTGTACTTTTGCGGACAGAAAATTAATTATCTGCCCGCATCAAAGAATAGTGATTAATGGTCAAGGCTGAGAATAGCTTGACACAAGTGGAGTGCCACAAGGATCAGTTTAAGGAACTGTTAATTTTTTTTCATATATGTCAGTGATGTTGATAATGGGCTGCATTGTAAGATATCAAAATCGCAGGTGGCACAAAGTTGGGTTCTGCAAATCTGCAAATGAATCTGAAAGTCTACAGCTGCAAACTGACTTCGACAGATAAACTTTGATATCGATAAGTCTAAAGTTTTACATATAGGTAATGAAAACGAAAAGGTAAGCTAGTGTGAATTCTGTTGAATTGCAAAAGGTAACTAAGGAAAATGACGAGTGTAATAACCTCTGGTGACTTAAAACCAAATAAGCAGTGCGCAGAAGCAGTGAAAAGACCGAGTAAAATTCAGAGGCAGAGCCTTCGAATTTAAGTCCAGGGAAATCATCCATACTATTTACCACTCATTGAATCGTCAACATCTCGAATATTGTGTCCGCTTTTGGTCTCCCATCATAAAAGAATCATTGAGAGAATAGAGAGTACAGTGTCAAGCTACTAAAATACTTAGAGGATTCCCGGGCAAAGAAACAAACCCTACGAGATGATAGTAAACGATTTGAATCTATCTAGATTAGAAAAGAGACGTCTTAGAGGTGATGTAATATAAGCATTCAAAATGATCAATGGTTTTGATAATCTTGATCCATCAAGTTTACCTACGACTTCATTTGTCTGATTCTACTCATGGTACCGGATAAAAACTTGTGGGCAAACGATTAACCGCGAATGAGGCAAAATACTTTTTCTTTAATAGAAACTTTAAGAACAGATGTGATAAACATTTCGCTTCAATTCTACAACTTTCATTACTTGCGCCTCCATAGCCAAAATGAAAATTTACGGAATATTTTCCTTGAATTATCTGTATAGCTTCTAACTTTTATCACGCTATTCCGTGAATTCCTGATATCTTCCATTATCACGAACAGGCTCAGGTAGACCCAATGGTCTATTGCTGTTTGAATTCCTGTGTATCCCTTTGTAAAGTATTTGTATTTGAATTATATGAAGGTTCTGTGAAGGATCCAAGACAATCAACAAGATTATCATTGTGTAATAATGCCTCTATCAAAATTCTAATCATTTTCTTGTTATTTAGATTTACTGATATGAATACTATTCAACTAAAAATGATTGTCCAGGACACTTAGCAAGAACAGCATTGTGTAATAATGACACTATCAAAATTCTAATAATTTTCTTGCCATTTAGATTTACTGATATCAATACTATTCAACCAAAAATGATTGCCGGGAACACTTTGCAAGAACATCATTATGTAATAATGCCTCCATCAAAATTCTAATAATTTTCTTGTCATTTAGATTTACTGATATGAATAATATTCAACCAAAAATGATAGATAATTAGCTAATTTTTGCCCTTTTCATAATAAAAATGAATTAAAATCACTTGATTACATACAATCTGTATATTTCAGCAAGACACCTTGTGTAGATATCGTTCTTAACAATTTTGAATACAAATATAAAGTCACAGTGAAAAATGCAAATTTATAAGAAAATTTGAATAGAGGATATAACAAAAAAGGAAAAATTATAACACCAAACAATAATATAATATTTATATATATAAATATATATATATATATAATATAATATATATATATATAATATTATATATATAATATATATATATATATATATATAATATATATATATTATATAATTCTGATAAACTGTTTAGCAAATAGCGTCCTAGCTTCTCTCTTCGATTTATAATAACTGACTGTTATATTTCTCTCCTGGTGTCCCCCCCCTGATGATGTGATTATTACACGAAAGTGCATTTGGGGAACTTTCGTGTTTCATTTCCCCGTGGACTCAAGGAAATATATTTTATATAATATATATATAAATAATATATTAAAAATATAATATATATATATATATATATATATATATATAAAAATATATATGAATGTATATAGTGAAAGGCAAGTTTTTTGGGGGAGCAGCTGAGTGAGTGTGTTGGTAGTTTTGATGCACGAGACCAGTTAAATAGTATGGTGATTTTGAATCCCAAAGGTGATAATGTGGCATTTTGGAGGAATAATTGGTGTACATGGGGTGTTCATTTTTAAAAATTTGGAAAGGGTTTGAAGAGCTTGTAGTTTTATGTGCTAAAAAAGGACTGGTAATTGGGAATACCTTACTTAAAAAGAGAGATATACATAAGTGTACTATGTAAGTAGAGAGGATGGCCAGAGAGCTTTTATTGGATTACGTGTTAATTGAAAAGCGCGCGAAAGGAGACTTTTGGATTTTTAATGTGCTGAGAGTGCAACGGAGGGAAGTTTGATCATTATCTTGGGGAGGCGAAGGTGAGATTTGTAAAGTTTTTGAAAGAAGAATTTTTGGGGTAAAGAAAGTGGTGAAAAACGTGAGCTTGAGAAGGAGCCCTTGTGTGAGAAGTACCAGAGAGAATGAGTACAAAATTTGGAAAAAGGTGAGAACAAAGGGGGTTTAAGGGGAGTGGGGAGGAATGGGATGTATTTAGGAAGCAGTGATGATTTGAGAAAAAGAGACTTGTGGCATGAGAAACGTGGAGGTAGGCAGATTAGAAAGGGAAAGTGATGGTGGGAGTGATTGAAGTAAGATTGTTAGTGAAAGAAAGAGAGAGGCATTTGGACGATTTTTTGCAGGGAAATAATGCCACTGTTTTGGAGATGTATAAAAAAAAGAGACAGGAGGTTTCAAGAGAAAGTTGAAATTAGGCGAAAAAGAGGGCAAAAGAGAGTTGGGGTGAGAAAAGTATCTTTAAAAATTTTAGGAAAAAAATAGATGTTTTAGAAGAGGTAAATAAAGTGCGAAAGGGGAAAGGGGAACCCAATGTGAACTTCAGTGAAGGGGGCAAATAGGGAGGTGATAACAAGTAGGGGTGAGTAGAAGGAGATGGAGTAAAGTATTTGAATTTTTGGGTTGAATTTTGTTTGATGATAGACCCGGCGATAGAGGGGGGTTTTTTTTCGAGGTGGGTGCAAAGTGAGAGGGTTAGGGAGAATGATTTTGGTAAACAGAGAGAGGTAGTAAAAGCTTTGCGAAAGATGAAAGCCGGCAAGGCAGGGGGTTTTGGGGATGTTATTGCAGTGGAATTTATTAAAAGAGGGGGTGACTGTTTTTCTTGACGGGTTGGTAAGGTTGTTTAATGAATGTATGGCTCAGGGTTTGAGGTGCCAGAGGAATGGGGGAAAATGCGCCCATAGTGCCATTGTACAAATACAAAGGGGAAAGAAGTGAGTGCTCAAATTACAGAGGTATATTTTTGTGAGTATTCCTGGAAACTATTTTGGAGGGTATTGACTGAGAGGATAAAGGCATGTAAAAGAGCATCAGTTTGGGGAAAGCAGTGTGGTTTTTAGAAGTGGTAGAGGAGGGTGGATTGTTTGCTTTGAAAATGTATGTGAGAAATACTTAGAAATGCAAATGGATAGTTTACATTTTTTGGATCTGGAGAAGGCATATGATGGAGTAGATAGAGATGCTCTGCGGAAGGGGGGTTAAGAATATATGGTGTGGGAGGAAAAGTTGTTAGAAGCAGTGAAAAGTTTTTATCGAGGATGTAAGGCCCTTGTACGTGTAGAAGAGAGGAAAAATGATTGGTTCTCAGTGAATGTAGGTTTGCGGCAGGGTGTGTGATGTCCCATAGTTATTTAATATGTTTTTTGGATGGGGTTGTTAGGGGGGGTGAATGCAAGATTTTTGGAAAGAAGTGCAAGTATGCAATCTGTTGTGGATGAGAGAGCTTTAGAAGTGAGTCAGTTGTTGTTCGCTGATGAGCAGCCTGGTGGCCTGAATTCGTGTGAGAAACTACAGAGGTTTTTTACTGAGTTTGGTAAGTGTTGGGAAAAAAAAATTTAGAGTAAAATATGAATAAACCAAGGTTATTAGGTCACTAGGGTTTTTTGGGACAAGTTAATTGGGAGGTAATTTGAAAGCAAAAAACTGAGGAAGTGAAGTGTTTTAGATATCTGGGAGTGGATTGGGAGCGGATGGAACCATGGAAGAGGAAAGTGAATCATAGGGGGGGGGAGAGGGCGAAATTCCTTTTGAGCGTTGAAGAATGTTGGAAGTCGATAACTTTTTCTCGGAAAGCAAAAAAGGGTATGTTTTGAAGGAATATGGTTCCAACAATGTTGTATGGTTGCCCAGGGGGGGCTATAGATAGAGTTGTGCGGAGGGGGGATGTGCTGGAAAAGAGATTTTGAGGACAAAATGTGGTTTGAGGTGGTTTGATCGGTAAGGGTGAAGAGGATGTGTGGTAAAGGATGGTTCATCTTTTTCCCTTTGTAACCAGAACGTGTTCTTTTTTACAAGGATGGCGGACTTGGTAGCTTTTGGCGGGGCAATGACTTTTCCCATCCCGTCTGCATCCCATTGGCGGGCCATGAAAGAGCTGTAGGCGGGTGTGGGGGAAAGGTGGTGGTGGTCACGCTTGTCTGGATGTTGATGATAAAGTTTTTCTTTTTTAATGCGAAATGTCTTTTTTGATATCCGTAGTTTCATTCGATCACTGCAACTGATAAAGACTTTAGGTTATTACTATGATTTCCCTCGTTAAACCGTTTTCCCTGCTTTTGTTCATGATGTTTGATTCCACCTTCTTTGTAAGTCTTTCCGTGCCGGCAGCTTAGAGCGCAGGTGTATGTCCAATGTAGTTTTGTTTTGGGGAGGGTTTACAGTCCCCAATATTGCATTGGCACTCATATACCACATCAGCACGATTCAAAATTTTTCCAAAACGATCTACCATATTGTTGTTCCTAACGAGCGAGCATGTTTTTTGGACTTTTGTACATATCATAAAACGATATTCCTGTCTTTATCAATGGGTTTTAAAGTTCCTGGCTACAATATCTCCACGATCTTCTCGTCCTTTCGGCAATGTTTGTCGTAAATATGCTTCTGTATAAACTTAATGCTGTCACGTTGAGGTTGTCTGTTTTGCCATGAGAGCCCGCAAAGGGGGGCCCGTTTTTCACAGTAGCATCAAATTCAATATTGAAAAATCCATTGTTAAAAAACCAATTGCTGGACACGTCGAAGTTCTCGGGGGTAGAAAATACCAGGTTCGTACACCTTGATCGCTCTCCTCACGTGTGCCGAAAGACACTCCTCATGTAATTGTGAGTGCATACACCTATTCCTTTCATACATTTAACTTGGTTGATGGGCTTTCTGTTAGCGCCCGGGGACGAAAGATCCTTTTTGTGGAAATTCACCAAACATCCAAGAAAGGAATCAAATCATTACTTTTTCAGCTTTACGGGAAAAATTTTAAAAGGCCAAAGTTTCGGGGAGTCGGTCACGAAGGTTTTATCTAGGATTAAAGTTACTACGCAAAATAGAAATATTTTGCAGTAAATCTGTTGTGCATCCCTCTCAGGTCGCCGTACTGTTTCAAAAAACCCCCAAAAAAGGGGAACTATGGCCACCCCCCACCACCTGCCCATAAAGCTGCGTTCCAGACATCTAAAAGGTGCTTCCACTGTGCGGCACGTAAAAAGTTCTGCTAATATATTCTGGCATTCTTCAGGGAGGTAAGACAAAAATTTTGTTGTATCATAATCTAAGAGTATGTCTCTTGTCCTCTCCGTGGTAGATTTGTGAAGAGACACTACATCCGGGAAGCTTGATCCCATTGGTTCTTTTTTCCTATGGAAGTCAATAAAACTTTTCCCAGTAGATCGTAGGAGAAAGGGTTGTGGGTGTGGATGGGGAGATCAAATGATTCAGTTTCTTGGCTAACCAGTAGGTAGTGAAGGGATTTAGTGGATGATCGGCGTTAGAGATTTCCCAGCTTTGCTTTTGACGTTCACTCATCCACAACAGACTCCATATTTCCCTCTTTCCCAAAAACTCTTGCATTAAACTCTCTGGGAACCCATCCATAAACAAATTAAAAAACCATGGAACATCACGCACCCCTGCAGCAAACCAAAAATTAAGTGAAATTAAATCACTTTCCTCTTTTCCTACTCGACACTTCACCCCCCCAGCATTTTTCAGCCCCGATCACTCAAAATCTTTTTCACTCCATCTTTCCACTTCCAATTTGGCCCTCCCACTTTTCCTCGTTCCCTCCACCTCTGACACATATATCCTCTTGGTCAATCGTTCCTCACCCAATTTTCTCCATGTGACAAACCATTTCAAAACAACCTCTTCTGGCCCCTCTCAACCCCGCTCTTTTTATTTTCCCCACATCTCTCCTGCTTCTTACATTATTACGCGATCAAACCACATCACACCACATATTGTCCTCAAACAACTCATTTCCAACACATCCCCCCTCCTGCGCCCCAAATCCATCCATAGCCCCGAAATCGCAACCATACAAAAATGTTGGAAAACCCCTATTCCTTCAAACATACCCCTTTTTGCTTTCCCAGATAAAGTCCTCGACTTCCAACATTCTCAAGGCTTCCATAATTTTTCGCCCCCCCCCCACCCCATAGATTCACTTCTGCTTCCCATGGTTCAATCCGTTTGCCAAATCCACTCACATATATCTAAAACATTTACTTCCTCCAGTTTTTCTCCATTCAAACATACCTCCCAATTGACTTGAAACCCCCAACCCTACTGTACCTAATAACCTTGTTTTTTATTCACAATTACTCTTAAAATTTCTTCTTCACATACTTTTTCCAAACTCAGTCACCAGATTCCCGCATTCTCACATGAAACGCCACCAGCACTGTATCATCAGCGAACAGCAACTGACTCAAATTCCCAAGCTCTCTCATCCACAAAAACTTTTATACTTGCCCCCTCTCTCCAAAACTCTTGCATTCACCTCCCTAACAACCCCATCCATAAACAAATTAAACAACCATAGAGACATCAACACCCCTGCCCAAAACCCACATTCCCCTGAGAAACAATCACTTTCCTCTCTTCCTACACGTACACATGTCTTACATCCTCGATAGAAACTTTTCACTGCTTCTAACAAACTTGTTTCACACACCATATATTCTTAATACCTTCACAGAGCATCTCTATCAATCATCATATGCCTTCCCCAAACCATATATTCTACATACAAATCCATTTGCTTTTCTAAATATTTCTCATACACATTCTTCAGGGGAAACACCTAATCCACACATTCCCCACCACTTCTGACCCCCCCACTGCTCTTCCCCCAAACTGAAGCTCCCGTACATGCCTTCACCCTCTCAATCAAAACCCTCCCATATAATTTACCAGGATACTCAACAAACTTATACCCTGTAACTTGAAACAATCACTCTTATCCCCATTGCCTTTGTACAATGGCACTAGGGAACATCCGCCCAAACCTCAGGCACCTCGCCATGAATCATACATACATTAAATAAACTTACCAACCACTCAACAAAACAGTCACCTTTACCTTTTTTTAATAAATTCCCCCTCCCAATTTCCACCAAACCTGCTGCCTTGACGGCTTTTATCTTCCCCAAAGCTTTCTACTACCTCTCTCTGTTAACCAAATCAATTTTTCCCCAACCCTCCCCCACTTTTCACACCACCTCGACCAAAACACCCTATATCGCCACTCTATCATCAAACACATTCAACAACCATCAATATACTTACTCCATTCGTCACATTCACCACTACTTGTTATCACCTCCCCATTAGCCCCCTTCAAATGAAGTTCTCATGTGCTCCCCTGTCTTACGCACTTTTTTTTCCCTCCCCTTTCCCAAAAAATCTTTTAATTATCCTAAAATTTAAAGATACTCTCTCAACCCAACTCTCATTGCCCTCTTTTCACC
>NC_092279.1:34007989-34055461 GCF_036320965.1 Panulirus ornatus | reverse complement strand
TCGAGGATGTAAGGCATATGTACGTGTAGGAAGAGAGGAAAGTGATTGGTTCTCAGTGAATGTAGGTTTGCGGTAGGGGTGTATGATGTCTCCATGATTGTTTAATTTGTTTATGGATGGGGTTGTTGGGGAGGTGAATGCAGGAGTTTTGGAAAGAGGGGCACGTATGCAGTCTGTTGTGGATGAGAGAGCATGGGAAGTGAGTCAGTTGTTGTTCGCTGACGATAGAGCGCTGGTGGCTGATGCATGTAAGAAACTGCAGAAGCTGGTGACTGAGTTTGGTAAAGTGTGTGAAAGAAGAAAGTTAAGAGTAAATGTGAATAAGAGCAAGGTTATTAGGTAGAGTAGGGTTGAGGGTCAAGTCAATTGGGAGATAAGTTTGAATGGAGAAAAACTGGAGGAAGTAAAATGTTTTAGATGTCTGGGAGTGGATCTGGCAGCGGATGGAACCATGTAAGCGGAAGTGAATCATATGTTGGGGGAGGGGGCGACAATTCTGGGAGCCTTGAAGAATGTTTGGAAGTCGAGAACATTATCTCGGAAAAAAAAATGGGTATGTTTGAAGGAATAGTGGTTCCAACAATGTTGTATGGTTGCGAGGCGTGGGCTATGGATAGAGGTGTGCGCAAAAGGGTGGATGTGCTGGAAATGAGATGTTTGAGGACAATATGTGGTGTGAGTTGGTTTGATCGAGTAAGTAATGTTAGCGTAAGAGAGATGTGTGGAAATAAAAAGAGTGTGGTTGAGAGCGCAGAAGAGGGTGTTTTGAAATGGTTTGGGCACATGGAGAGAATGAGTGAGGAAAGATTGACAAAGAGGATATATATGTCAGAGATGGAGGGAACGAGGTGAAGTGGGAGACCAAATTGGAGGTGGAAAGATGGAGTGAAAAAGATTTTGAGTGATAGGGGCCTGAACATGCAGGAGGGTGAATGGCGTGCAAGGAATAGAGTGAATTCGAACGATATGATATACCGGAGTCGACGTGCTGTCAATGGATTGAACCAGGGCATGTGAAGCGTCTGGGGTAAACCATGGAAAGTTATGTGGGGCCTGGATGTGGAAAGGGAGCTGTGGTGTCGGTGCATCATTACATGACAGCTAGAGACTATGTGTGAACAAATGGGGCCTTTGGTGTCTTTTCCTAGCGCTACCTCGCACACATGAGGGGGGAGAGGGGGTTGTTAATCCATGTGTGGCGGGGTGGCGATGGGAACAAATAAAGGCAGACAGTATGAATTATGTACATGTGTAAATATGTATATGTCTGTGAGTGTTTATATGTGAGTACATTGAGATGTATAGGTATGTATATTTGCGTGTGTGGACGTGTATGTATATATATGTGTATGTGGGCGCGTTGGGCCATTCTTTCGTCTGTTTCCTTGCGCTACCTCGCTAACGCGGGAGACAGCGACAAAGAAAAAAAAAAAAAATATATATTATCCCTGGGGATAGGGGAGAGAGAATACTTCCCACGTATTCCCTGCGTGTCGTAGAAGGCGACTAAAAGGGGAGGGAGCGAGGGGCTGGAAATCCTCCCCTCTCGGTTTTTTTTTTTTTGATTTTCCAAAAGAAGGAACAGAGAATTGGGCCAGGTGAGGGTAGTCCCTCAAAGGCCCAGTCCTCTGTTCTTAACGCTACCTCGCTAATGCGGGAAATGGCGAATAGTTTGAAAGAAAAAGAAAAAAAAAAAAGATATATATATATATATATATATATATATATATATATATATATATATATATATATATATATATATATATATATATATATATATATATATATATATATATGCTGGTGATTGAGTTTGGTAAAGTGTATGAAGGAAGAAAGTTGAGAGTAAATGTGAATAAGGGTAAGGTTATTAGGTATTAGGTACAGTAGGGTTGAGGGTCAAGTCAATTGGGAGGTAAGTTTGAATGGAGAAAACCTGGAGGAAATGAAGTGTTTTAGATATCTGGGAGTGGTTCTGGCAGCGGATGGAACCATGGAAGCGGAAGTGAATCATAAGGTGGGGGAGGGGGCGAAAATTCTCTGAGCCTTGAAGAATATGTGGAAGTCGAGAACATTATCTCGGAAAGCAAAAATGGGTATGTTTGAAGGATAGTGGTTCCAACAATATTGTATGGTTGCGAGGCACGGGCTATGGATAGAGTTGTGTGGAGGAGGGTGGATGTGCCAGAAATGAGATGTTTGAGGACAATATGTGGTGTGAGATGGTTTGATCGAGTAAGTAATGTAAGGGTAAGAGAGATGTGTGGTAATAAAAAGTGTGGTTAAGAGAGCAAAAGAGGGTGTTTTGAAATGGCTTGGTCATATGGAGAAAATGATTGAGGAAAGATTGACTAAGAGGATATATATGTGTCAGAGGTGGAGGGAATGAGGAAAAGTGGGAGACCAAATTGGAGGTAGATAGATGGAGTAAAATAAATTTTGAGTGATCGGGGACTGAACATGCAGGAGGGTGAAAGGCGTGCAAGGAATAGAGTGAATTGGAACGATGTGGTATAACGGGGTGGATGTGCTGTCAATGGATTAAACCAGGGCATGTGAAGCGTCTGATGTAAACCATTGAAAGTTCTGCGGGGCCTATATTTGGAAAGGGAGCTGTGGTTTCGGTGCATTATTACACGACAGCTAGAGACTGACTGTGAACAAATGGGGCCTTTGTTGTCTTTTCCCAGCGTTACCTTGCTCATATGAGGGGGGAGGGGGTTGTTATTCCATGTGTGGCGAGGTGGCGATGGGAATGAGTAAAGGCTGACAAAATGAATTATGTACATATGTATATGTGTATATGTCTGTGTGTATATATATATGTACATATTGAGTTGTATAGGTATGTATATTTGCGTGTGTTGACGTGTATGTATATACATGTGTATGTGGGTGGTTTTGGCCAATCTTTCGTCTGTTTCCTTGTGCTACCTCGTTAACGCGGGACATAGCGACAAAGCAAAAAAATATAGATATAAATATATATATATATATATATATATATATATATATATATATATATATATATATATATATATATATATATATATATATATATATATATATATTCTTTTTTACTATTTTATTTTGCTTTGTCGTTATCTTCCGCATTAGCGAGGTAGCGCAAGGAAACGTACGAAAGAATGTTCTCGACTTCCACACATTCTTCAAGGCTCCCAGAATTTTCGCCCCCTCCCCCACCCTATGATTCACTTCCGCTTCCATGGTTCCATCCGCTGCCAGATCCACTCCTAGATATCTAAAACGTTTCACTTCCTCCAGTTTTCTCCATTCAAACTTACCTTCCAATTGACTTGAACCTCAACCCTACTGTACCAAATAACCTTGCTCTTATTCACATTTACTCTTAACTTTCTTCTTCGACACACCTTACCAAACTCATTCACCAGCTTCTGCAGTTTCTCACATGAATCAGCCACCAGCGCTGTATCATCAGCTAACAATAACTGACTCACTTCCCAAGCTCTTTCATCCACAACAGACTGCTTGCTTGCCCCTCTTTCCAAAACTCTTGCATTCACCTCCCTAACAACCACATCCATAAACAAATTAAACAACAACATATACATATATACATATATATTTTTTTTTTTTTTATACTTTGTCGCTGTCTCCCGCGTTTGCGAGGTAGCGCAAGGAAACAGACGAAAGAAATGGCCCAACCCACCCCCCCATACACATGTATATACATACGTCCACACACGCAAATATACATACCTGCACAGCTTTCCATGGTTTACCCCAGACGCTTCACATGCCTTGATTCAATCCACTGACAGCACGTCAACCCCGGTATACCACATCGCTCCAATTCACTCTATTCCTTGCCCTCCTTTCACCCTCCTGCATGTTCAGGCCCCGATCACACAAAATCTTTTTCACTCCATCTTTCCACCTCCAATTTGGTCTCCCTCTTCTCCTTGCTCCCTCCACCTCCGACACATATATCCTCTTGGTCAATCTTTCCTCACTCATCCTCTCCATGTGCCCAAACCACTTCAAAACACCCTCTTCTGCTCTCTCAACCACGCTCTTTTCATTTCCACGTATCTCTCTTACCCTTACGTTACTCACTCGATCAAACCACCTCACACCACACATTGTCCTCAAACATCTCATTTCCAGCACATCCATCCTCCTGCGCACAACTCTATCCATAGCCCACGCCTCGCAACCATACAACATTGTTGGAACCACTATTCCTTCAAACATACCCATTTTTGCTTTCCGAGATAATGTTCTCGACTTCCACACATTCTTCAAGGCCCCCAGAATTTTCGCCCCCTCCCCCACCCTATGATCCACTTCCGCTTCCATGGTTCCATCCGCTGCCAGATCCACTCCCAGATATCTAAAACACTTCACTTCCTCCAGTTTTTCTCCATTCAAACTCACCTCCCAATTGACTTGACCCTCAACCCTACTGTACCTAATAACCTTGCTCTTATTCACATTTACTCTTAACTTTCTTCTTCCACACACTTTACCAAACTCAGTCACCAGCTTCTGCAGTTTCTCACATGAATCAGCCACCAGCGCTGTATCATCAGCGAACAACAACTGACTCACTTCCAAAGCTCTCTCATCCCCAACAGACTTCATACTTGCCCCTCTTTCCAAAACTCTTGCATTCACCTCCCTAACAACCCCATCCATAAACAAATTAAACAACCATGGAGACATCACACACCCCTGCCGCAAACCTACATTCACTGAGAACCAATCACTTTCCTCTCTTCCTACACGTACACATGCCTTACATCCTCGATAAAAACTTTTCACTGCTTCTAACAACTTTCCTCCCACACCATATATTCTTAATACCTTCCACAGAGCATCTCTATCAACTCTATCATATGCCCTCTCCAGATCCATAAATGCTACATACAAATTCATTTGCTTTTCTAAGTATTTCTCACATCCATTCTTCAAATCAAACACCTGATCCACACATCCTCTACCACTTCTGAAACCACACTGCTCTTCCCCAATCTGAAGCTCTGTACATGCCTTCACCCTCTCAATCAATACCCTCCTATATAATTTACCAGGAATACTCAACAAACTTATACCTCTGAAATTTGAGCGCTCACTCTTATCCCCTTTGCCTTTGTACAATGGCACTATGCACGCATTCCTCCAATCCTCAGGCACCTCAATATGAGTCATACATACATTAAATAACCTTACCAACCAGTCAATAATACAGTCACCCCCTTTTTAATAAATTCCACTGCAATACCATCCAAACCTGCTGCCTTGCCGGCTTTCATCTTCCGCAAAGCTTTTACTACCTCTTCTCTGTTTACCAAATCATTTTCCCTAACCCTCTCACTTTGCACACCACCTCGACCAAAACATCCTATATCTGCCACTCTATCATCAAGCACATTCAACAAACCCTCAAAATACTCACTCCATCTCCTACTCACATCACCACTACTTGTTATCACCTCCCCATTTGCGCCCTTCACTGAAGTTCCCATTTGCTCCCTTGTCTTACGCACTTTATTTACCTCCTTCCAGAACATCTTTTCATTCTCCCTAAAATTTAATGGTACTCTCTCACCCCAACTCTCATTTGCCCTCTTTTTCACCTCTTGCACCTTTCTCTTGACATCCTGTCTCTTTCTTTTATACACCTCCCAGACATTTGCATTATTTCTCTGTAAAAATCGTCGAACTGCCTCTCTCTCTTCTTTCACTATTCATATTACGTCTTCATCCCATCCACTACCCATTCTAATCTGCCCACCTCCCACGTTTCTCATGCCACAAGCATCTTTTGCGCTAGCCATCACTGCTTCCCTAATTAAATCCCATTCCTCCCCCACTCCCCTTAACACCTTTGTTCTCACCTTTTTCCATTCTCTACTCAGTCTCTCCTGGTACTTCTTCAACCAAGTCTCCTTCCAAGTTCACTTACTCTCACCACTCTCTTCACCCCAATATTCTCTCTTCTTTTCTGAAAACCTCTACAAATCTTCATCTTCGCCTTCATAAGATAATGATCAGACATCCTCCAGTTGCACCTCCTAGCACATTAACATCCAAAAGTCTATCTGCGCGCCTATCAATTAACACGTAATCCAATAACGCTCTCTGGCCATCTCTCCTACTTACATACGTATACTTATGTATATCTCTCTTTTTGAACCAGGTATTCCCAATCACTAGTCCTTTTTTATGCACATAAATCTAAAAGCTCTTCACCATTTCCATTTACAACACTGAACACCCAATGTACACCGATTATTCCTTCAACTGCCACATTACTCACCTTTGCATTCAAAGCACCCATCACTATAACCTGGTTTCGTGCATCAATACTACTAACACACTCACTCAGCTGCTCTTAAAACACTTGTCTCTCATGATATGCAGTCTGGAAGAGTGTGTAAAACGAGAAAGTTTAGAGTAGATTTGAATAAGAGCAAGGTTATCAGGTTCAGTTGGGTTGAGGGACAAGTTAATTGGGATGTAATTTTGAATGGAGAAAAATTGGAGGAAGTGAAGTATTTTAGATATTTGGAAGTGGACTTAGCAGCGAAGGGAACCATGGAAGCGGAAGTGAGTCACAGGGTGGGGGAGGGGGCATAGGTTCTGGGAGCGATGAAGAATGTGGAAGGAGAGGACATTATTTCAGTGACCAATAATGGTATGTTTGAAGGAATAGTAGTTTCAGCAATGCTATATGGTTGCGAGACATGGGCTATAGATAGGGTTGTACCAAGGATGGTGGATGTGTTGGAAATGAGATGTTTGAAGACATGTGGTGTGAGATGATTTGATCGAGTAAGTAGTGAAAGGGTAAGAGAGAAGGTTTGAAATAGAAAGTGTGTTGTTGAGAGAGCAGAAAAGGGTGTGTTGAAATGGTTTGGAGATTTGGAGAGAATGAGTGAGGAAATATTGAAAAAGAGGATATATGTGTCAGAGGTGGAGGGAATAAGGATAAGCGGGCGAACAGATTAGAAGTGGATGGATGGAGTGAAAAAGATTTTGAGTGATCAAGGCCTGAACATACAGGAGAGTAAGAGGTGTGGAAGGAATAGAGTAAACTGGTACAATGTGGTATACCGGGGTCGACGTGCTGTTAGTGGACTAACCCAGGGTATGAGAGACGTTTGGGATAAACCATGGAAAAGTATGTGGGGCCTGGATATGATTAGGGAGCTGTAGTTTCGGTGCATTACACATGACAGTTAGAGACTGAGTGTGAACGAATGTGGCCTTTTTTTGTCTGTTTTCCCGGTGCTTCCTCGCTGAAGCAGCAGCTAGCAATGCTATATCCTGCCGGGCAGGGTAGCGACAGGAATGGATGAAGGCAGGCAAGCATGAATATATATAAGAGTATGTATAGGAAGTGAGTCAGTTATTGTTCGCTGATGATATAGCTCTGGTGGCTGATTCATGTGAGAAATTGCAGAAGCTGGTGACTGAGTTTGGTAAAGCGTGTGAAAGAAGAAAGCTGAGAGTAAATGTCAATAAGAGCAAGGTTATTAGGTACATTAGGGTTGAGGGGCAAGTCAATTCGGAGGTAAGTATGAATGGAGAATAACTGGAGGAAGTGAAGTGTTTTAGATATATGGGAGTGGATTTGGCAGCGGATGAAACCATGTAAGCGGAAGTGATTCATAGGGTGCGGGAGGGGTCAAAAGTTATGGGAGCGTTAAAAAATGTGTGGAAGTCGAGAACGTTATCTTGGAAATCAAAAATGGGTATGTTAGACGGAATAGTGGTCCCAACAATGTTATATGGTTCTGAGGCGTTGGCTAATGATAGATTTGTGTGGAGGAGGGTGGATGTGTTGGAAATGAGATGTTTGAGGACAATATGTGGTGTGACGTGGTTTGATCGAGTAAGTAATGAAAAGGTAAGAGAGATGTGTGGTAATAAAAAGAGTGTGGTTGAGAGAGCAGAAAAGGGTGTTTTGAAATGGTTTGGTCAAATGGAGAGAATGAGTGAAGAAAGATTGACCAAGAGGATATATGTGTCAGAGGTGGAGGAAACGAGGAGAAGTGGGAGACTAAATTGGAGGTGGAGAGATGGAGTGAAGAAGATTTTGAGTGATCGGGGCCTGAACATGCAGGAGGGTGAAAGGCGTGCAAGGAATAGAGTGAATTGGAACGATGTGGTATACTGGGGTCGACGTGCTGTCAATGGATTGAACCAGGGCATGTGAAGCGTCTGGGGTAAACCGTGGAAAGTTCTGTGGGCCTGGATGTGGAAAGGGAGCTGTGGTTTCGGTGCATTATTACATGACAGCTAGAGACTGAGTGTGGACGAATGGGGCCTTTGTTGTCTTTTCCTAGCGCTACCTCGCGCATATGAGGGGGGAGGGGGTTGTTGTTCCATGTGTGGCGGGGTGGCGATGGGAATAAATAAAGGCAGACAGTATGAATTATGTACATGTGTATATATGTATATGTCTGTGTGTGTATATTTATGTGTACATTGAGATGCATAGGTATGTATATTTGCGTGTGTGGACGTGTATGTATATACATGTGTATGTGGGTGGGTTGGGCCATTCTTTCGTCTGTTTCCTTGCGCTACCTCGCAAACGCGGGAGACAGCGACGAAGAAAAATAATAAAAGAAAAAAAATAGAATATATATATATATATATATATATATATATATATATATATATATATATATATATATATATATATATATATATATATAGAATATATATATTATTATATTTATTTATTTATTTATTATACTTTGTCGCTGTCTCCCGCGTTTGCGAGGTAGCGCAAGGAAACAGACGAAAGAAATGGCCCAACCCCCCCCCATACACATGTATATACATACGTCCACACACGCAAATATACATACCTACACAGCTTTCCATGGTTTACCCCAGACGCTTCACATGCCCTGGTTCAATCCATTGACAACACGTCCACCCCGGTATACCATATCGTTCCAATTCACTCTATTCTTTGCAAGCCTTTCACACTCATGCATGTTCAGGCCCCGAACACTCAAATTCTTTTTCACTCCATCTTTCCACCTACTATTTCGTCTCCCACTTCTCGTCGATCCCTCCACTTCTGACATATATATCCTCTTGGTCAATCTTTCGTCACTCATTCCTCTCCATGTGACCAGACCATTTCAAAACACCCTCTTCTGCTGTCTCAACCACACTCCTTTTATTACCACACATCTCTCTTACCCTTTCATTACTTACTCGATCAAACCACGTCAAAGCACATATTGTCATCAAACATTTCATTTCAAACACATCCACTCCCCTCCGCACAACTCTATAGCCCACGCTTCGCAACAATATAAAATTTTTGGAACCACTATTCCTTTAAACATACCCATTTTTGCATTCCAAGATAACGTTCTCGACTTCCACACATTCTTCATCGCTCCCAGAACTTTCGCCCCCTCCCCCACCCAATGATTCACTTCCGCTTCCATGTTTTCATCCGTTCCAAAATCCACTCCCAGATATCTAATACACTTCACTTCCACCAGTTTTTCTCCATTCAAACTTCCCTTCCAGTTGACTTGTCCCTCAACCGTACTGTACTTAAATTCCTTGCTCTTATTCACATTTACTCTCAGCTTTCACACACCTTACCAGACTCAGTCACGAGCTTCTGTAGTTTCTCACTCGAATCAGCACCAGCACCCTATCATCAGCGAACAACATCTGACTCACTTCCCAAGCTCTCCCATCCACAACAGACTGCATACTTGCCCTTCTTTCCAAGACTCTTGCATTCACCTCCCTAACAACCCCTTCCATAAACAAACTAAACAACCATGGAGACATCACACACCCCTGCCACAAACCAATATTCACTGAGAGCCAATCACTTTCCTCTCTTTCTACACGTACACATGCCTTACATCCTTGATAAAAACTTTTCAATGCTTCTAGCAACTTACCTCCCACACCATATATTCTTGATACCTTCCACAGAGCATCTCTATCAACGCTATCATATGCCTTCTCCATATCCATAAATGCTACATACAAATCTCTTTTGCTTTTCAAGGTATTTCTCACATACATTCTTCAAAGCAAACACCTGATCCACACATCCTCTACCGCTTCTGAAACCACACTGCTCTTCGCCAATCTGATGCTCTGTACATGCCTTCACCCTCTCAATCAATACCCTCCCATATAATTTCCCAGGAATATTCAACGAACTTATACCTATGTATTTTGAGCCCTCACTTTTATCCCCTTTGCCTTTGTACTATGGCACTATGCATGCATTCCGCCAACCCTCAGGCACCTCACCATGAGTCATACATATATTAAACAACCTCACCAACCAGTCAACAATACAGGCACACCCTTCTTTAATAAATTCCACTGCAATATCATCCAAACCCGCTGCCTTGCCGGCTTTCATCTTAAGCAAAGCTTTTACTACCTCTTCTTTGTTTACTAAATCATTCTCGCTAACCTTCTCACTTTGCACATCACCTCGACCAAAACACCCTATATCTGCCACTCTATCATCAAACAAATTCAACAAATATTCAAAATACTCACTCCATCTCCTTCTCAAATCACCACTACTTGTTATCACCTCCCCATTAGCCCCCTTCACTGATGTTCCCATTGTTACCTTGTCTCCCGCACTTTGAGTACCTCCTTCCAAAACATCTTTTAATTCTCCCTAAAATCTAATGATACTCTCTCACCCCAACTCTCATTTGCCCTCTTTTTCGCCTCTTGCACCTTTCTCTTGACCTCCTGCCTCGTTCTTTTATACACCTCCCAGACATTTGCATTATTTCTCTGTAAAAATCGTCGAACTGCCTCTCTCTCTTCTTTCACTATTCATATTACGTCTTCATCCCATCCACTACCCATTCTAATCTGCCCACCTCCCACGTTTCTCATGCCACAAGCATCTTTTGCGCTAGCCATCACTGCTTCCCTAATTAAATCCCATTCCTCCCCCACTCCCCTTACACCCTTTGTTCTCACCTTTTTCCATTCTCTACTCAGTCTCTCCTGGTACTTCTTCAACCAAGTCTCCTTCCCAAGTTCACTTACTCTCACCACTCTCTTCACCCCAATATTCTCTCTTCTTTTCTGAAAACCTCTACAAATCTTCATCTTCGCCTTCATAAGATAATGATCAGACATCCTCCAGTTGCACCTCCTAGCACATTAACATCCAAAAGTCTATCTGCGCGCCTATCAATTAACACGTAATCCAATAACGCTCTCTGGCCATCTCTCCTACTTACATACGTATACTTATGTATATCTCTCTTTTTGAACCAGGTATTCCCAATCACTAGTCCTTTTTTATGCACATAAATCTAAAAGCTCTTCACCATTTCCATTTACAACACTGAACACCCAATGTACACCGATTATTCCTTCAACTGCCACATTACTCACCTTTGCATTCAAAGCACCCATCACTATAACCTGGTTTCGTGCATCAATACTACTAACACACTCACTCAGCTGCTCTTAAAACACTTGTCTCTCATGATATGCAGTCTGGAAGAGTGTGTAAAACGAGAAAGTTTAGAGTAGATTTGAATAAGAGCAAGGTTATCAGGTTCAGTTGGGTTGAGGGACAAGTTAATTGGGATGTAATTTTGAATGGAGAAAAATTGGAGGAAGTGAAGTATTTTAGATATTTGGGAGTGGACTTAGCAGCGAAGGGAACCATGGAAGCGGAAGTGAGTCACAGGGTGGGGGAGGGGGCATAGGTTCTGGGAGCGATGAAGAATGTGGAAGGAGAGGACATTATTTCAGTGACCAATAATGGGTATGTTTGAAGGAATAGTAGTTTCAGCAATGCTATATGGTTGCGAGACAGGGGCTATAGATAGGGTTGTACCAAGGATGGTGGATGTGTTGGAAATGAGATGTTTGAGGACATGTGGTGTGAGATGATTTGATCGAGTAAGTAGTGAAAGGGTAAGAGAGAAGGTTGGAAATAGAAAGTTTGTTGTTGAGAGAGCAGAAGAGGGTGTGTTGAAATGGTTTGGAGATATGGAGAGAATGAGTGAGGAAATATTGAAAAAGAGGATATATGTGTCAGAGGTGGAGGGAATAAGGATAAGCGGGCGAACAGATTAGAAGTGGATGGATGGAGTGAAAAAGATTTTGAGTGATCAAGGCCTGAACATACAGGAGAGTAAGAGGTGTGGAAGGAATAGAGTAAATTGGTACAATGTGGTATACCGGGGTCGACGTGCTGTTAGTGGACTAACCCAGGGCTTGAGAGACGTTTGGGATAAACCATGGAAAAGTATGTGGGGCCTGGATATGGTTAGGGAGCTGTGGCTTCGGTGCATTACACATGACAGTTAGAGACTGAATGTGAACGAATGTGGCCTTTTTTTGTCTGTTTTCCCGGTGCTTCCTCGCTGAAGCAGCAGCTAGCAATGCTATATCCTGCCGGGCAGGGTAGCGACAGGAATGGATGAAGGCAGGCAAGCATGAATATATATAAGAGTATGTATAGGTAGTGAGTCAGTTATTGTTCGCTGATGATATAGCTCTGGTGGCTGATTCATGTGAGAAATTGCAGAAGCTGGTGACTGAGTTTGGTAAAGAGTGTGAAAGAAGAAAGCTGAGAGTAAATGTAAATAAGAGCAAGGTTATTAGGTACATTAGGGTTGAGGGGCAAGTCAATTCGGAGGTAAGTATGAATGGAGAAAAACTGGAGGAAGTGAAGTGTTTTAGATATATGGGAGTGGATTTGGCAGCGGATGAAACCATGGAAGCGGAAGTGATTCATGGGGTGCGGGAGGGGTCAAAAGTTATGGGAGCGTTAAAAGATGTGTAGAAGTCGAGAACGTTATCTTGGAAATCAAAAATGGGTATGTTTGACGGAATAGTGGTTCCAACAATGTTATATGGTTCTGAGGCGTTGGCTAATGATAGATTTGTGTGGAGGAGGGTGGATGTGTTGGAAATGAGATGTTAGAGGACAATATGTGGTGTGACGTGGTTTGATCGAGTAAGTAATGAAAAGGTAAGAGAGATGTGTGGTAATAAAAAGAGTGTGGTTGAGAGAGCAGAAAAGGGTGTTTTGAAATGGTTTGGTCAAATGGAGAGAATGAGTGAAGAAAGATTGACCAAGAGGATATATGTGTCAGAGGTGGAGGGAACGAGGAGAAGTGGGAGACTAAATTGGAGGTGGAAAGATGAAGTGAAGAAGATTTTGAGTGATCGGGGCCTGAACATGCAGGAGGGTGAAAGGCGTGCAAGGAATAGAGTGAATTGGAACGATGTGGTATACTGGGGTCGACGTGCTGTCAATGGATTGAACCAGGGCATGTGAAGCGTCTGGGGTAAACCATGGAAAGTTCTGTGGGCCTGGATGTGGAAAGGGAGCTGTGTTTCGGTGCATTAATACATGACAGCTAGAGACTGAGTGTGGACGAATGGGGCCTTTGTTGTCTTTTCCTAGCGCTACCTCGCGCACATGAGGGGGGAGGGGGTTGTTGTTCCATGTGTGGCGGGGTGGCGATGGGAATAAATAAAGGCAGACAGTATGAATTATGTACATTTGTATATATGTATATGTCTGTGTGTGTATATTTATGTGTACATTGAGATGTATAAGTATGTATATTTGCGTGTGTGGACGTGTATGTATATACATGTGTATGTGGGTGGGTTGGGCCATTCTTTCGTCTGTTTCCTTGCGCTACCTCGCAAACGCGGTAGACAGCGACAAAGCAAAATAATAAAAGAAAAAAAATAAAATATATATATATATATATATATATATATATATATATATATATATATATATATATATATATATTTATTTATATTTATTTATTATACTTTGTCGCTGTCTCCCGCGTTTGCGAGAAAGCGCAAGGAAACAGACGAAAGAAATGGCCCAACCCCCCCCCCATACACATGTATATACATACGTCCACACACGCAAATATACATACCTACACAGCTTTCCATGGCTTACCCCAGACGCTTCACATGCCTTGATTCAATCCACTGACAGCACGTCAACCCCGGTATACCACATCGCTCCAATTCACTCTATTCCTTGCCCTCCTTTCACCCTCCTGCATGTTCAGGCCCCGATCACACAAAATCTTTTTCACTCCATCTTTCCACCTCCAATTTGGTCTCCCTCTTCTCCTTGTTCCCTCCACCTCCGATACATATATCCTCTTGGTCAATCTTTCCTCACTCATCCTCTCCATGTGCCCAAACCACTTCAAAACACCCTCTTCTGCTCTCTCAACCACGCTCTTTTTATTTCCACACATCTCTCTTACCCTTACGTTACTCACTCGATCAAACAACCTCACACAACACATTGTCCTCAAACATCTCATTTCCAGCACATCCATCCTCCTGCGCACAACTCTATCCATAGCCCACGCCTCGCAACCATACAACATTGTTGGAACCACTATTCCTTCAAACATACCCATTTTTGCTTTCCGAGATAATGTTCTCGACTTCCACACATTCTTCAAGGCCCCCAGAATTTTCGCCCCCTCCCCCACCCTATGATCCACTTCCGCTTCCATGGTTCCATCCGCTGCCAGATCCACTCCCAGATATCTAAAACACTTCACTTCCTCCAGTTTTTCTCCATTCAAACTCACCTCCCAATTGACTTGACCCTCAACCCTACTCTACCTAATAACCTTGCTCTTATTCACATTTACTCTTAACTTTCTTCTTCCACACACTTTACCAAACTCAGTCACCAGCTTCTGCAGTTTTTCACATGAATCAGCCACCAGCGCTGTATCATCAGCGAACAACAACTGACTCACTTCCCAAGCTCTCTCATCCCCAACAGACTTCATACTTGCCCCTCTTTCCAAAACTCTTGCATTTACCTCCCTAACAACCCCATCCATAAACAAATTAAACAACCATGGAGACATCACACACCCCTGCCGCAAACCTACATTCACTGAGAACCAATCACTTTCCTCTCTTCCTACACGTACACATGCCTTACATCCTCGATAAAAACTTTTCACTGCTTCTAACAACTTGCCTCCCACACCATATATTCTTAATACCTTCCACAGAGCATCTCTATCAACTCTATCATATGCCTTCTCCAGATCCATAAATGCTACATACAAATCCATTTGCTTTTCTAAGTATTTCTCACATACATTCTTCAAAGCAAACACCTGATCCACACATCCTCTACCACTTCTGAAACCACACTGCTCTTCCCCAATCTGATGCTCTGTACATGCCTTCACCCTCTCAGTCAATACCCTCCCATATAATTTACCAGGAATACTCAACAAACTTATACCTCTGTAATTTGAGCACTCACTCTTATCCCCGTTTGCCTTTGTACAATGGCACTATGCACGCATTCCGCCAATCCTCAGGCACCTCACCATGAGTCATACATACATTAAATAACCTTACAAACCAGTCAACAATACAGTCACCCCCTTTTTTAATAAATTCCACTGCAATACCATCCAAACCTGCTGCCTTGCCGGCTTTCATCTTCCGCAAAGCTTTCACTACCTCTTCTCTGTTTACCAAATCATTTTCCCTAACCCTCTCACTTTGCACACCACCTCGACCAAAACACCCTATATCTGCCACTCTATCATCAAACACATTCAACAAACCTTCAAAATACTCACTCCATCTCCTTCTCACATCACCACTACTTGTTATCACCTCCCCATTTGCGCCCTTCACTGAAGTTCCCATTTGCTCCCTTGTCTTACGCACTTTATTTACCTCCTTCCAGAACATCTTTTTATTCTCCCTAAAATTTAATGATACTCTCTCACCCCAACTCTCATTTGCCCTTTTTTTCACCTCTTGCACCTTTCTCTTGACCTCCTGTCTCTTTCTTTTATACATCTCCCACTCAATTGCATTTTTTCCCTGCAAAAATCGTCCAAATGCCTCTCTCTTCTCTTTCACTAATACTCTTACTTCTTCATCCCACCACTCACTACCCTTTCTAATCAACCCACCTCCCACTCTTCTCATGCCACAAGTGATGGATATATATATATATATATATATATATATATGATATATATATATATATATATATATATATATATATATATATATATATATATATATATATATATATATATATATATATATATATATATATATATATATATATATATATATATATATATATATATATATATATATATATATTCATGCTTGCCTTCATCCATTTATTGTCGCTATCTCTCCCCACTGGAAAAGTCTATCCCCTGCTTCAGCGAGATAGCGCCTGGAATGTAGACAAAAATGTCACATTCGTTCACACTTAGTCTCTAATTGTCATGTGTAATGCACCGAAACCACAGCTCCTTTTAATGACCCCACACACCTTTCCATGGTTTACCCCAGACGCTTCACTTGCCCTGGTTCATCCATTGACTGCGCGTTGACCCCTGTATACCATATCGTTACAATTCACTCTATTCCATGCACGCCTCTCACCTTCTTTCTGTACGTTTAGGCCCCCATCGCTCAAAATCTTTTTCATTCCATCCTTCCACCTCCAGTTTGGTCTCCCGCTTATCCCTCTTCCCACCATCTCTGATACATATATCCTCTTTGTCAATCTTTCCTCACTCATTTTCTCCATGCGACCAAACCATTTCAACACTTTCTCTTCTGTTCTCTCAACCATACTCATTATATTTCCACAAAACTCTCTTACCCTTACATTATTTACTCGATCAAACCACTTCACACCATCGATTGTCCTCAAACGTTTCATTTCCAGCACATCAACCTTCCTCCGTGCAAACCTATCTATAGCTCATGCCTCGCAACCATACAACATTGCTGGAACTCCTCAAACATACCCATTTTTGCTCTCTGAGATAACGTTCTCTCCTTCTACATATTCTTCATCGCTCCAAGAACCTTCGCCTCCTTCCCCACCACATGACTCATTTCCGCTTCCATGGTTCCATTCGCTGCTAATTCCACTCCCAGATACTCAAGACACTTCACTTCCTCCAACCTCTCTCCATTCAAACTCACATCCCAATTAACTTGTCCCTCAACCCTACTGAACCTACTAACCTAGCTCCCTTCACACTTACTCTCAACCCTCTCTCCTCACGCACCCTTCCAAACTCAGTCACCAACTTCTGCAGCTTCTCACATGACTCAGCCTCCAGAGCTGTATCATCGGCGAACAACAACCGATTCACCTCCCAGGCCCTCTCATCTACAGCAGACAGCATACGCGCCCCTATCTCCAAAACTCCCGCATTTTCTCCCCAACCTCCTCATCCACAAACAAACCAAACAACCATGGGAACATCACACACTCCTGCCACAGACTGACACTCACTGGAAGCCAATCACCCTCTTCTCTTCCCACTCGCAAACATGCCTCACATCCAAGGTAAAAGCTTTTCACTGCCTCTGGCAACTTACCTCCCTGACCACATACTCTCAAAACCTTCAACAAATCATCTCTATCAACCCTATCATATGCCTTCTCCAGATTCATCTGTTTTTCTAAGTATTTCTTACATGTATTCTTCAAAGCAAACACCTGATCCACACATAGTCCACTGCTCTTCCCCAATCTGACGCTCTGTACATGCCCCAACCCTCTCAGTCAATACACTCCCATGTAATTTCCCAGGAATACTCAACAAACTTATACCTCTGCAGTTTGAACACTCACCCCTATCACCCTTGCCCTTGCACAACGGCATCATGCATGCATTCCGTCAATCCTCACGCACCTCATCACTGTCCATATA
Source organism: Panulirus ornatus (assembly GCF_036320965.1). NCBI lineage: Eukaryota > Metazoa > Arthropoda > Malacostraca > Decapoda > Palinuridae > Panulirus > Panulirus ornatus. The sequence continues at coordinate 34,037,690 of NC_092279.1, read as the reverse complement.
TACAGTGAACGTCCTTACCAACTAATCAACGACTGTCACCCCGTCTCCAATAAATCCCACTGCAATACTATCCAAACCCGTCGCCTTGCCAGATTTCATCTTCCGCAAAGCCTTCACTACTAGTTTTCTCTCCACAAAATCTATCTTCCTGACCCTCTCACTTCGCATACCATCCCTACCAAAACGCCCTATGATATTTCCACCCTATCATCAACGCATTCAACAAACCCCAAAACACCCACGCCATCTCCTCACTTCATCACCATCCGTTACCACCTTCCCACTTGCTTCCCCCAACGATGTTCCCACCTGTTCTCCAGTCCCACGCATGCCATTTCCTTCTTTCCAAAATATATTTTCATTCTCCCTAAAATCTAATGATACTCCCTCACCCCAACTCTCGTTTGCCCTCTTTTTCAACTCTTGCGCCTTTCTCTTGACCTCTTGCCACATTCTTTTATACACCCCCTGTAAGTAGATAAATATAACACTTATTTGACGAGTGTCAAGTCATGGGAAAAACCCCTGTAATCTTCATCTCTGTAAACAAATTTCATGACTGAGTTATTTGTTTAATCATTTATACAAAAAAAGCTATAGGCTTTTTTTTTGCTAATTTTTACCCTTTGAAGTTTGAATTATATCCAGTTAATTGCAAAGAGATTTCTAAGCATTTTTCATTCTGTGGCGTTAAAGACAATCATATATCTTCTTAATATTAATGGTTGTCAAAGATTTCAGAAAAACTCATCGTATTTTACGTTTTGATATATATATGACTTTCCTCTATACGTGTCCACAAGATATATGGGTTTCCTGCATACGTGTTCACAAGATGTGTCTTTCCTCCGTGTTTAACTTCTAGATACAATCTAGTGTTTTAGGAAAACTGATGATTAAGTCAATACTTTGTTAGTTCCGAGCATCAAAATCATGTGTACCTGGCAGCAATTTAGTTTATCCGTATGTGATTGTATTACTGATTGTCTTATTGATATATTAAAAACATTTCATGCCATCCTTTCAGTAGTATGTTAAATGTAGATAACCAATGAAAAAGACGTTAAAGTTCTGTAAGAAATAATTGCAGTTACTGAAGGCAAAACTGACATTAAGTACACATCTCTTTATCGTTTGTTGATGATAGTCATCTTCATCTGTGGCTTCTGTCGTGAGACGCAAGTGTCGAGATAATCATATGGTATCAACCTGACTGTCAGCAATCATTGATTATGATCATAAAGATAAACTCATAATCTCTTCACATATGATGAGAGAAATTCTACAGTTTATTATGCATACGTCTTACCTTGGAAAATAAAATGTAATACTTCAGATAACAGTGAGATGAAAGATGGAATTGTTGTCAGTTTACAAAGCAGAGGATGGAGTCATCCCCTTGCTCAACCAGTGTGTCACTGACCTTACCGTCGGGAGGTGCAGGTCAGGTGTGTCTCTGGCTCAGCAGGAAGTCCAGGAGAGATGCCTCAGCCGCTGTGATCTGCACAACTGAACCTCACGGCTGCTGCCACACGATTGAGGATCGTCCGTGGCCACTGTCTGGCCCTGATGCTCGCTCAGGGTTTACCATTAAAATGAGTTTTAACAATGCAACATCATCGTGAGAGACCGATTTAACAACAATCTAATTGAATAAGAAGCTACAATTCAATGAATATTTTACAGTGGAACTCTGGTCAGCACCGCACGGAACAACTCCTTTCGAAAATGTTAATTAGGAAGAAACTCTGACTGCCTTTTGTTCGCCGTCCAAGAATGATTAAAGGAGAAACAATGGTATAGCGGCATATTGTCAAAAAGTTAGAAAGATGCAAATAAGATAAATTTAAAATCTATCTTCCATATGTGGATTCATGTGTAAACTGAAATGATAAGGCTAATTTACTTCAAAGTTACATCTTCCCAATTTTCCATTCCACACACACACACATACATATATATATATATATATATATATATATATATATATATATATATATATATATATATATATATATATATATATATATATATATATATTTTTTTTTTTTTAAACTATTTGCCATTTCCCGCGTTAGCGAGGTAGCGTTAAGAACAGAGGACTGGGCCTTTTTTGGAATAACCTCACCTGGCCCCCTCTGTTCCTTCTTTTGGAAAATTAAAAAAAAAACAAGAGAGGAGGATTTCCAGCCCCCCGCTCCCTCCCCTTTTAGTCGCCTTCTACGACACGCAGGGAATACGTGGGAAGTATATATATAATTACAGAGGTATAAGTTTGTTGAGTATTCCTGGTAAATTATATGGGAGGGTATTGATTGAGAGGGTGAAGGCATGTACAGAGCATCAGATTGGGGAAGAGCAGTGCGGTTTCAGAAGTGGTAGAGGATGTGTGGATCAGGTGTTTGCTTTGAAGAATGTATGTGAGAAATACTTAGAAAAGCAAATGGATTTGTATGTAGCATTTATGGATCTGGAGAAGGCATATGATAGAGTTGATAGAGATGCTCTGTGGAAGGTATTAAGAATATATGGTGTGGGAGGCAAGTTGTTAGAAGCAGTGAAAAGTTTTTATCGAGGATGTAAGGCATGTGTACGTGTAGGAAGAGAGGAAAGTGATTGGTTCTCAGTGAATGTAGGTTTGCGGCAGGGGTGTGTGATGTCTCCATGGTTGTTTAATTTGTTTATGGATGGGGTTGTAAGGGAGGTAAATGCAAGAGTCCTGGAAAGAGGGGCAAGTATGAAGTGTGTTGGGGATGAGAGAGCTTGGGAAGTGAGTCAGTTGTTGTTCGCTGATGATACAGCTCTGGTGGCTGATTCATGTGAGAAACTGCAGAAGCTGGTGACTGAGTTTGGTAAAGTGTGTGGAAGAAGAAAGTTGAGAGTAAATGTGAATAAGAGCAAGGTTATTAGGTACAGTAGGGGTGAGGGTCAAGTCAATTGGGAGGTGAGTTTGAATGGAGAAAAACTGGAGGAAGTGAAGTGTTTTAGATATCTGGGAGTGGATCTGTCAGCGGATGGAACCATGGAAGCGGAAGTGGATCATAGGGTGGGGGAGGGGGCGAAAATTTTGGGAGCCTTGAAAAATGTGTGGAAGTCGAGAACATTATCTCGGAAAGCAAAAATGGGTATGTTTGAAGGGAATAGTGGTTCCAACAATGTTGTATGGTTGCGAGGCGTGGGCTATGGATAGAGATGTGCGCAGGAGGATGGATGTGCTGGAAATGAGATGTTTGAGGACAATGTGTGGTGTGAGGTGGTTTGATCGAGTGAGTAACGTAAGGGTAAGAGAGATGTGTGGAAATAAAAAGAGCGTGGTTGAGAGAGCAGAAGAGGGTGTTTTGAAATGGTTTGGGCACATGGAGAGAATGAGTGAGGAAAGATTGACCAAGAGGATATATGTGTCGGAGGTGGAGGGAACGAGGAGAAGAGGGAGACCAAATTGGAGGTGGAAAGATGGAGTGAAAAGATTTTGTGTGATCGGGGCCTGAACATGCAGGAGGGTGAAAGGAGGGCAAGGAATAGAGTGAATTGGAGCGATGTGGTATACAGGGGTTGACGTGCTGTCAGTGGATTGAATCAAGGCATGTGAAGCGTCTGGGGTAAACCATGGAAAGCTGTGTAGGTATGTATATTTGCGTGTGTGGACGTGTGTATGTACATGTGTATGGGGGGGGGGGTTGGGCCATTTCTTTCGTCTGTTTCCTTGCGCTACCTCGCAAACGCGGGAGACAGCGACAAAGTATAAAAAAAAAAAAAATATAAATATATATATATATATATATATATATATATATATATATATATATATATATATATATATATATATATATATATATATATATATATATATATATATATATATATATGTGTGTGTGTGTGTGTGTGTGTGTGCTCCCAAGCTCAGCCTGCAAGTATTAACACTACCAGTATGAAGTCACCTTCAATGAAGCATTATTACGGTCAACAAATACAAAGGAGTACAGCCACCAGCGCTGTATCATCAGTGAACAACAAATGACTCATTTCTCAGGTCCTCTCATCCAGACAGACTCCATACTTGCCCCTCTCTCCAAAATTCTTGCATTCATCTCCCTAACAACCCCATCCATAAACAAATTATACAACTATGGAGACATCACACACCTCTGCCGCAAACCAACATTCACCGGGAACCAATCATTGTCCTCTTTTCCTACTAGGACACATGTCTTACATCCTTTTTAAAAACTTTTCACTGCTTCTAGGAATCTACCTCCCACACCATATACTCTTATAACCTTCCACAAAGGATATAAATCAACTCTATCGTATGCCTTTTCCAGATCTATAAATCCTACATACAAATCCAGCGTCTGGGGTAAACCATGGAAAGTTTTGTGGGTTCTGGATGTGGAAAGGGAGCTGTGATTTCGGTTCATTGCACATGACACCTAGAGACTAAGTGTAAATGAATGTGGCCTTTGTTTTTCTATACTTGCGCTACCTTGCGTGCTCGCAGGGGGAGGGGTGTGCTGTTTCAGTGTGGCGGGATGACGACGAGAATTAATGAAGGCAGAAAAATTTGAATATGTACATGTCTATATATGTATATGTCTGTGCATGTTTATGTATGTATACGTTGAAATGTATAGGTATGTATATATGCGTGTGTGGGCGTTTATATATATATGCATGTGTATATGGGTGAGCTGGGCCATTCTTTCGTCTATTTCCTTGCACGACCCCGCTAACGCGGGAAACAGCTTCATACTGATGGGTGATTTGATTGCAAAGTTCAGTAATGTAGCACTTGAGGGTATAATTGGTGTACTTGCGGTGTTCAGTGTTGTAAATAGAAATGGTGAAGAGATTGTGGATTTGTGTGCTGAAAAAAAAACTGGTGATTGGGAATATCTGGTTTAAAAAGTGAGATATACATAAGTATACGTATGTGAGTGGGAGAAATGGCCAGAGAATATTATTGGATTATGTGCTAATTGATAGGCGTGTAAAACTGAGACATTTGGGCATTAATATGCTGAGAGGAGCAGCTGGTGGAATGTCTGATCACTCTCTTGTGGAGGTGAAGTTGAAGATTTGTAGAGGTTTTCAGATAAGAAGAAAAAATGTTGGGAAGAAGAGGGTGGTGAGTGTAAGCCTAGAAAGGAGACTTGTGTGAGGAAGTACCAAGAGAGATTGAGTGCAGAATGGCAAAAGGTGAGAGCAAATGACGCAAGGTGAGTGCGGGAGGAATGGGATGTATTTCGGGAAGCAGTGATGGCTTGCGCAAGAGATGCATGTAGCGTAAGAAAGGTGGAAGGTGGGCAGGTTAGAAATTGTAGTGAGTGCTGGGATGAATGTAAGATTTTAGTGAAAGAGACGAGAGAGGCGTTTGGAAGATTTTTACAGGGAAGTAGTGCAAATAATTGGGAGATGTGTAAAAGAAAGCGGCAGGAGGTCAAGAGAAAGGTGCATGAGGTTAATAGGAGGGCAAATGAGAGTTAGGGTGAAAGAGCATCATTAGATTCTAGGGAGAAAAAAACTTTTACGGAAGAAGGTAAATAAAGCGAGTAAAACAAGAAAACAAATGAGGACATCAGTGAAGGGGGCAAATGGGGAGGTAATATCAAGTAGTGATGAAGTGAGGAGATGGAGTGAATATTTTGAAGGTTTGTTGAATGTGTTTGATGATAGAGTGGCAGATATACGGTGTTTTCGTCGGGTGGTGTGCGAAGTGAGAGGGTCAGGGAGAATGGTTTGGTAAACGGAGAAACAGTGAAAGCTTTCCAGAAGATGAAAGCCAGCAAGGCGGCGGGTTTGGATGGTATTACAGTGAAATTTATTGAAAAGAGGGTGACTGTGCTGTTGATTGGTTGGTTAGGATATTCACTGTTTGTATAGATCATTTTGAAGTGCCTGAGGATTGGCGAAATGCATGCATAGTGGCATTATACAAAGGCAAAGGGGATAAAGGTGAGTGCTCAAATTAAAGAGGCATAAGTTTGATGAGTATTCCTGGGAAACTATATGGGAGGGTATTGATTGAGAGGGTAAAGGCATATACAAAGCATCAGATTGGGGAAGAGCATTGTGGTTTCAGAAGCAGTTGAGGCTGTGTGGATCAGGTGTTTGCTTTGAAAAATATATGTGAGAAATACTTAGAAAAACATATGGATTTGTATGTGACATTTATCGATCTTGAGAAGGCATGAAATAGGGTTGATAGAGGTGCTTTGTGGAAGGTTTAAAGACTATATGGCGTGTGAGGTAGGTTACTAGAAGCAGTGAAAAGTTTTTACCAAGTATGTAAGGCAGGCATACGAGTAGGAATAGAGAAAAGTGATTGGTTCCCGGTGAATGTCGGTTTGCGGCAGGGGTGCGTGATATCTCCATGGTTGTTTAGTTTCTTTATGAATGGGATGCTTAGGCAGGTGAATGCACTAGTTTTGGAGAGAGGGGCAAGTATGAAATCTGTTCTGTTTGAGAGGGCTTGAGAAGTGAGTCAAAGTTGTTGTTTGCTTATGATACATTGCTGGTAGCTGAATCGGATGAAAAACTGCAGAAGGTGGTGACTGACAAGTAAATTGTGTCAAAGAAGAAAGTTAAGAGTAAATGTGAATAAGAGCAAGGTTATTGGGCTCAGTAGGGTTGAGGGACAAGACAATTAGGAGATATGTTTAAATGGAGAAAATCTGGAGGAAGTGAAGTGTTTTAGATATCTGGGAGTGGATTTAGTAGCGGATGAAACCATGGAAGCCGAAGTGAGTCACAGGGTGGGGGAAGGGTCGAATGTTCAGGGAGCGTTGAAGAATATCTGGAAGGCAAGAACGTTATCTCGGAAAGCAAAAATGGGTATGTTTCAAGGAAGAGAGGTTCTAATAATATTATATGGTTGCCAAGCATGGACTATAGAGAGGGTATTGCGGAGGAGGGTGGATGTGTTGGAAATGAAATGTTTGAGGACAATATGTGGTGTAAGGGGGTTTGATAGAGTAAGTAATAAAAGGGCAAGAGAGATGTGTGGTAGTGAGAAGAGTGTGGTTGAGAGAGCAGAAGAGAGTGTGTTAAAATGGTTTGGTCACATGGAGAGAATGAATGATGAAAGATTGACAAAACGATAACGATCTTTCTGTTAGACTTAAGCAACATAAATATAGTATAAGAACGGGACAAGAATCAAAGGACTTGTTTAATCACGTTAAGAACTATGATCATTGTATTGACTAGAGTAACGCCATCTCAGTTATTAACTCTAACTCTATTACCAAGAGAAATATCATTGAATCTTCTATTATTAAATGCACAAAAAATTATAATCTTAATATTAGTGATGGCCTATATAAATTAGATAAAATTATTGTTGATAAAATTTCTAAAATGATAAGTTTATGAACGCTCGTTGTATGTTTTGGACAATCACATGTTTACCAAATGGCATCCTCGCTTCGTCTGTTCGATGTATAACAACTGACTGTTATATTTCTCTCTTGTGTCTTCCCTGATGCTGTGATAATTACACGTGAGTGCACTTGGGAACTTATCGTGTTTCATTTTCACCGTGAACTCATAGGAATATCTTGATCACGCGCAAAATTGTGGTCCTTTCCTATATATATATATATATATATATATATATATATATATATATATATATTTTTTTTTTATTATACTTTGTCGCTGTCTCCCGCGTTTGCGAGGTAGCGCAAGGAAACAGACGAAAGAAATGGCCCAACCCACCCCCATACACAATGTATATACATACACGTCCACACACGCAAATATACATACCTATACATCTCAATGTACACATATATATACACACACAGACACATACATATATACCCATGCACACAATTCACACTGTCTGCCTTTATTCATTCCCACCGCCACCTCGCCACACATGGAATACCATCCCCCTCCCCCCTCATGTGTGCGAGGTAGCACTAGGAAAAGACAACAAAGGCCCCATTCGTTCACACTCAAGTCTCTAGCTGTCATGCAATAATGCCCGAAACCACAGCTCCCTTTCCACATCCAGGCCCCACACAACTTTCCATGGTTTACCCAAGACGCTTCACATGCCCTGATTAAATCCACTGACAGCCCGTCAACCCCGGTATACCACATCGATCCAATTCACTCTATTCCTTGCCCTCCTTTCACCCTCCTGCATGTTCAGACCCCGAGCACACGAAATCTTTTTCACTCTATCTTTCCACCTCCAATTTGGTCTCCCACTTCTCGTTCCCTCCACTTCCGACACATATATCCTCTTGGTCAATCTTTCCTCACTCATTCTCTACATGTGCCCAAACCATTTCAAAACACCCTCTTCTGCTCTCTCAACCACGCTCTTTTTATTTCCACACATCTCTCTTACCCTTACATTACTTACTCGATCAAACCACCTCACACCACACATTGTCCTCAAACATCTCATTTCCAGCACATCCACCCTCCTGCGCACAACTCTATCCATAGCCCACGCCTCGTAACTATACAACATTGTTGGAACCACTATTCCTTCAAACACCCATTTTTGCTTTCCGAGATAATGTTCTCGACTTCCACACATTCTTCAAGGCTCCCAGGATTTTCGCCCCCTCCCCCACCCTATGATTCACTTCCACTTCCATGGTTCCATCCGCTGCCAGATCCACTCCCAGATATCTAAAACACTTTACTTCCTCCAGTTTTTCTCCATATATATATATATATATATATATATATATATATATATATATATATATATATATATTTTTTTTTTTTTTTTTTCTTTTTTTCTTTTGCTTTGTCGCTGTCTCCCGCGTTTGCGAGGTAGCGCAAGGAAACAGACGAAAGAAATGGCCCAACCCACCCCCATACACATGTATATACATTCGTCCACGCAAGCAAATATACATACCTACACAGCTTTCCATGGTTTACCCCAGACGCTTCACATGCCCTGAGTCAATCCACTGACAGCACGTCAACCCCGGTATACCACATCGATCCAATTCACTCTATTTCTTGCCCTCCTTTCACCCTCCTGCATGTTCAGGCCCCGAGCACACAAAATCTTTTTCACTCCATCTTTCCACCTCCAATTTGGTCTCCCACTTCTCCTCGTTCCCTCCACTTCCGACACATATATCCTCTTGGTCAATCTTTCCTCACTCATTCTCTCCATGTGCCCAAACCATTTCAAAACACCCTCTTCTGCTCTCTCAACCACGCTCTTTTTATTTCCACACATCTCTCTTACCCTTACGTTACTTACTCGATCAAACCACCTCACACCACACATTGTCCTAAAACATCTCATTTCCAGCACATCCACCCTCCTGCGCACAACTCTATCCATAGCCCACGCCTCGCAACCATACAACATTGTTGGAACCACTATTTCTTCAAACATACCCATTTCTGCTTTCCGAGATAATGTTCTAGACTTCCACACATTCTTCAAGGCTCCCAGGATTTTCGCCCCCTCCCCCACCCTATGATCCACTTCCGCTTCCATGGTTCCATCCGCTGCCAGATCCACTCCCAGATATCTAAAACACTTTCCTTCCTCCAGTTTTTCTCCATTCAAACTTACCTCCCGATTGACTTGACCCTCAACCCTACTGTACCTAATAACATTGCTCTTATTCATATTTACTCTTAACTTTCTTCTTTCACACACTTTACCAAACCCAGTCACCAGCTTCTGCAGTTTCTCACATGAATCAGCCACAAGCGCTGTATCATCAGCGAACAACAACTGACTCACTTCCCAAGCTCTCTCATCCCCAACAGGCTTCATACTTGCCCCTCTTTCCAAAACTCTTGAATTCACCTCCCTAACAACCCCATCCATAAACAAATAGAAACAACCATGGAGACATCACACACCATTGCCGCAAACCTACATTCACTGAGAACCAATCACTTTCCTCTCTTCCTACACGTACACATGCCTTACATCCTCGATAAAAACTTTTCACTGCTTCTAACAACTTGCCTCCCACACCACATATTCTTAATACCTTCCACAGAGCATCTCTATCAACTCTATCATATGCCTTCTCCAGATCCATAAATGCTACATACAAATCCATTTGCTTTTCTAAGTATTTCTCACATACATTCTTCAAAGCAAACACCTGATCCACACATCCTCTACCACTTCTGAAACCACACTGCTTTTTCCCAATATATATATATATATATATATATATATATATATATATATATATATATATATATATATATATATATATATATATATATATATATATATATATATATATATATATATATATATATATATATATATATATATATATATATATATATATATTCTTTCAAACTATTCGCCATTTCCCGCATTAGCGAGGTAGAGTTAAGAACAGAGGACTGGGCCTTTGAGGGAATAGCCTCACCTGGCCCCCTTCCCTGTTTCTTCTTTTGGAAAATTAAAAAAAAAAAACGGGAGGGGAGGATTTCCAGCCCCCCGCTCCCTCCCCTTTTAGTCATCTTCTACAACACGCAGGGAATACTTAGGAAGTATTCTTTCTCCCCTATCCCCAGGGATAATATATATATATATATATATATATATATATATATATATATATATATATATATATATATATATATATATATGAAACAACTATTCGAAATACTAAGTACCCGAATACCCTTCGTCTCACAATGGTGAGCAACGGGGTCTATATTGGTTATTTCCGAACAGACGCACATAGCCAGCTGATAGTGTCTTACCGAACCTAACTGTACAATGCGGTTCGCATGCCTGTCTCTTGCACAGGGGTCCCGTGTTCGATCCTGGCTGTTGGAGGTTTGTATGTTCTATGAAGGTGCGCGTTCATATGCACTTTATTGGTATTCATATACCTCCGCGTTGTACAGTTAGGTTCGGTAAAACGCTATCAGCTGGCTATGTGAGTCTGTTCGGAAATAACCAATATATATATATATATATATATATATATATATATATATATATATATATATATATATATATATATATATATATATATATATATATATATATATATATATATATATATATATATATATATATATATATATATATATATATATATATATATATATATATATATATATATATATATATATATATATATATCTATATATATATATATATCTATATATATATATATATATCTATATATATATATATATATATATATATATATATATATATATATATATATATATATATATATATATATATATATATATATATATATATATATATATATTCTTATTTTATTTTGCTTTGTCGCTGTATCCCGTGTTAGCGAGGTAGCGCAAGGAAGCAGACGAAAGAATGGCCCAACCCACCCAAATACACATGTATATACATACACGTCCACACACGCAAATATACATACCTATACATCTCAATGTATACATATAAATACACTCACAGACATATACATATATACACATGTACATAATTCATACTGTCTGCTTTTATTCATTCCCATCGCCACCTCGCCACACATGAAATAACAACCCCCTCCCCCCTCGTGTGAGCGAGGTAGCCCTAGGCAAACACAACAAAGGCCCCATTCTTTCACATTCAGTCTCTCGCTGTCATGTAATAATGCACCGAAACCACAGCTCCCTTTCCACATCCAGGCCCCACAGAACTTTCCATGGTTTACCCCAGACGCTTCACATGCCCTGGTTCAATACATTGACATCACCTCGACCCCGGTATACCACATCGTTCCAATTCACTCTATTCCTTGCACGCCTTTCACCCTCCTGCATGTTCAGGCCCCAATCACTCAAAATCTTTTTCACTAGATCTTTCCACCTCCAATTTGGTCTCCCACTTCTCGTTCCCTCCACCTCTGACACATATATCCTCTTGGTCAATCTTTCCTTACTCATTCTCTCCATGTGACCAAACCGTTTCAAAACACCCTCTTCTGCTCTCTCAACAACAATCTTTTTATTACCACACATCTCTATTACCCTATTATTACTTACTCGATCAAACCACTTCACACCACATATTGTCCTCAAACATCTCATTTCCAGCACATCCACCCTCCTGCGCACAACTCTATCCATACCACACGCCTCGCAACCATACAACATTGTTGGAGCAACTACTTCTTCAAACATACCAATTTTTGCATTCCAAGACAATGTTCTCGACTTCCACACATTGTTTAAGGCTACCAGAATTTTCGCCCCCTTCCCCAACATATGATTCACTTCCGTTTCCATGGTCACATCCGCTGCCAAATCAACTCCTAGATATCTAAAACACTTTACTTCCTCCAGTTTTTCTTCATTAAAACTTACCTTCCAGCTGACTTGACCCTCAACCCTACTGTACCTAATATCCTTGCTCTTATTCACATTTACTCTCAACTTTCTTCTTTCACACACTTTACCAAACTCAGTCACCAGCTTGTGCAGTTTCACACATGAATCAGCCACCATCGCTGTATCATCAGCGAACAACAACTGACTCACTTCCCAAGCTCTCTCATCCACAACAGACTGCATACTTGCCCCTCTTTCCAAAACTCTTCCATTCACCTCCCTAACAACCTCATCCATAAATAAATTAAACAACCATGGAGACATCACACACCCCTGACGCAAACCTACATTCACATAGAACCAATCACGTTCCTCTCTTCGTACTCGTACACATGCCTTACATCCTCGGTAAAAACTTTTCATTGCTTCTAAAAACTTGCCTCCCACACCATATAGTCTTAATACCTTCCACAAAGCATCTCTATCAACTCTCATCATATGCCTTCTCCAGATCCATATATGCTACATAAAAATCCATTTGCCTTTCTAAGTATTTCTCACATACATTCTTCAAAGCAAACACCTGATCCACACATACTCTACCACTTCTGAAACCACACTGCTCTTCACCAATCTGATGCTCTGTACATGCCTTCACCCTTTCAATCAATACCCTCCAATATAATTTCCCAGGAATACTCAACAAACTTATAACTCTGTAATTTGAGCACTCACCTTTGTCCCCTTTCCCTTTGTACAAAGGCACTATGCAAGCATTCCGCCAATCCTCAGGCACCTCACCATGAATCATACATACACTAAATAACCTCACCAACCAGTCAACAATACGCATGACTGTCTCTTACACAGGGATCCCAGGTTCGATCCTGGCTGTTGGAGGTTTGTATGATATATATATATATATATATATATATATATATATATATATATATATATATATATATATATATATATATATATATATATTTTTTTTTCATACTATTCGCCATTTCCCGCGATAGCGAGGTAGCGTTAAGAACAGAGGACTGGGCCTTTGAGGGAATACCCTCACCTGGCCCCCTTCTCTCTTCCTTCTTTTGGAAAATTAAGATAAAAAATGAGAGGGGAGTTCCAGCCCCCCGCTCCCTTCCCTTTTAGTCGCCTTCTACGACACGCAGGGAATACAATAATAATAATAATATTAATAATAATAACTCAGTCACCAACTTCTGCAGTTTCTTACCCAAATCAGCTACCAGCGCTGTATCATCAGCAAACAACTGACTCTCTTCCCAAGCCCTCATCCACAACAGACTGCATACTTGCCCCTCTCTTCAAAACTCTTACATTCACCTCCCTAACAACCCCATCCATTAACAAATGAAACAACCATAGAGACATCATGCACCCCTGCAACATTCACTGGGAACCAGTCACTTTCCTCTCTTCCAACTCATACACATGCTTTACATCCCTAGTAAAAACTTTTCACTGCTTCTAGCAACTTACCTCCCACACCATATATATCCCTTTTATCAATCTTTCCTCACTCATTCTCTCCATATGTCCAAACCATTTCAACACGCCCTCTTCTGCTATCTCAATCACTCTTTTCTCTTACTCTGATTACTTTCTCGATCCAGCCACCTCAAACCACGTGTTGTCCTCACACATTTCATTTCGAACACATCCACCCTCCTCCCTAAAACCCTATATATAGCCCATGCCTAACAACCATATAACATTGTTGAATCTACCATACCCATTTTTGCTCTCCAAGATAACATTTTCTCCTTCCATGCATTCTTCATCACTCCCAGAACCTTTGCCCCCTTTCCCCACCTTGTGACTCACTTCCACTTCCATGGTTCCATCTATTGCTAAGTTCACTCCCAGATATCTAAAACACTTCACTTCCTCCAGTTTTTCTTCATTCAAACTTACATCCCAATAAACTTGTCCCTCAACCCTACTGAACCTAATAACCTTACCCTTATTCACATTTACTCTCAACTTTCTCCCGTCACACACTTTTCCAACCTCACTCACCAACTTCTGCAGTTTCTCACATGAATCAGCTACTAGAGCTGTATCATCAGCGAACTTTTACTATTTACTACCAAAGGTAGCCATATTCAAACTCCTTCATTACAGATTTCTCAGAACCTTCCATAGCAATGTCCATACTCAGACTTTGGAATTCCATTTTGCCATTCATGTTCCTTTCCTAAAGAATCTGTTCAGCCCTCAGTAGTTTTAACAACTGCATCTCCACTTTGAATTTGGTTTCCTTCCTTTCCTCATTTATGTTTCCAAGGAATCTGTTTAACTCTCAGTAGTTTTGACACCTGCATCTCCTCTTTGAATCTGGTTTCCTCTCTGATTTTTTATGTCTTAATTGCCCACAGTTATATTTTAGCAGTACGTGATCAATTTTTCCACTTGGTTTACTGAATCTCATAATCAATACAAAGAAAAGTAAAGATAATATCCAGTACTGACTGTATTTCAGCCATAATGACTTTAAAGTAAGCTCATTAATGGTAACAGAGGAAATTTTCTTGTACAAAAGCAAATGTACTGAATCAACATGTCAATATAGTTCTCCACTGGTTCAAACACCAGTCTATATTGATCCACAAGATGAGGCCCACTAACTATCAACTTTTTGCTTAGCTAAGAAGAGAAGCTTAACCATCACATGATGATTCTTGAATCCTCCCCACTGTGTTAACTTACACATTCTCCAGCATTATGTCAAAGTTGCATCAGTATCTAAATTTCTGAGTACATATTCTCCAGCATTCCATCAAAGCTGTATTAGTAACTAAATTTTCAGTCACTTTGAATGTTTTAAGACAAATTCTGCTGGGTCTATGAGAATGCAGTTTCACACATTTGGCATGCTCTATTCTTCCTGTTATGTTGAAGGCTTCAGTCATATATATATATATATATATATATATATATATATATATATATATATATATATATATATATATATATATATATATATATATATATATATATATATATATATATATATATATATATATATATATATATATATATATATATATATATATATATATATATATATATATATATATATATATATATATATATATATATATATATATATATATATATATATATATATATATATATATATATATATATATATATATATATATATATATATATAGATATATACATATATACTTATATATATATATATATATATATATATATATATATATATATATATATATATATATATATATATATATATATATATATATATATATATATATATTTATATATATATATATATATATATATATATATATATATATATATATATATATATATATATATATATATATATATATATATATATATTGATGATAGAGTGGCAGATATAGGGTGTTTTGGTTGAGGTGGTGTGCAAAGTGAGAGGGTTAGGGAAAATGATTTGGTAAACAGAGAAGAGGTAGTGAAAGCTTTGCGGAAGATGAAAGCCGGCAAGGCAGCAGGTTTGGATGGTATTGCAGTGGAATTTATTAAAAAAGGGGGTGACTGTATTGTTGACTGGTTGGTAAGGTTATTTAATGTATGTATGACTCATGGTGAGGTGCCTGAGGATTGGCGGAATGCGTGCATAGTGCCATTGTACAAAGGCAAAGGGGATAAGAGTGAGTGCTCAAATTACAGAGGTATAAGTTTGTTGAGTATTCCTGGTAAATTATATGGGAGGGTATTGATTGAGAGGGTGAAGGCATGTACAGAGCATCAGATTGGGGAAGAGCAGTGTGGTTTCAGAAGTGGTAGAGGATGTGTGGATCAGGTGTTTGCTTTGAAGAAAGTATGTGAGAAATACTTAGAAAAGCAAATGGATTTGTATGTAGCATTTATGGATCTGGAGAAGGCATATGATAGAGTTGATAGAGATGCTCTGTGGAAGGTATTAAGAGTATATGGTGTGGGAGGAAAGTTGTTAGAAGCACTGAAAAGTTTTTATCGAGGATGTAAGGCATGTGTACGTGTAGGAAGAGAGGAAAGTGATTGGTTCTCAGTGAATGTAGGTTTGCGGCAGGGGTGTGTGATGTCTCCATGGTTGTTTAATTTGTTTATGGATGGGGTTGTTAGGGAGGTAAATGCAAGAGTTTTGGAAAGAGGGGCAAGTATGAAGTCTGTTGGGGATGAGAGAGCTTGGGAAGTGAGTCAGTTGTTGTTCGCTGATGACACAGCGCTGGTGGCTGATTCATGTGTGAAACTGCAGAAGCTGGTGACTGAGTTTGATAAAGTGTGTGGAAGAAGAAAGTTAAGAGTAAATGTGAATAAGAGCAAGGTTATTAGGTACAGTAGGGTTGAGGGTCAAGTCAATTGGGAGGTGAGTTTGAATTGAGAAAAACTGGAGGAAGTGAAGTGTTTTAGATATCTGGGAGTGGATCTGGCAGCGGATGGAACCATGGAAGCGGAAGTGGATCATAGGGTGGGGGAGGGGGCGAAAATTCTGGGGGCCTTGAAGAATATGTGGAGGTCGAGAACATTATCTCGGAAAGCAAAAATGGGTATGTTTGAAGGAATTGTGGTTCCAACAATGTTGTATAGTTGCGAGGCGTGGGCTATGGATAGAGTTGTGCGCAGGAGGATTGATATGCTGGAAATGAGATGTTTGAGGACAATGTGTGGTGTGAGGTGGTTTGATCGAGTGAGTAACGTAAGGGTAAGAGAGATGTGTGGAAATAAAAAGAGCGTGGTTGAGAGAGCAGAAGAGGGTGTTTTGAAGTGGTTTGGGCACATGGAGAGGATGAGTGAGGAAAGATTGACCAAGAGGATATATGTGTCGGAGGTGGAGGGAACAAGGAGAAGAGGGAGACCAAATTGGAGGTGGAAAGATGGAGTGAAAAAGATTTTGTGTGATCGGGGCCTGAACATGCAGGAGGGTGAAAGGAGGGCAAGGAACAGAGTGAATTGGAGCGATGTGGTATACCGGGGCTGACGTGCTGTCAGTGGATTGAATCAAGGCATGTGAAGCGTCTGAGGTAAACCATGGAAAGCTGTGTAGGTATGTATATATGCGTGTGTGGACGTATGTATATACATGTGTATGGGGGGGTTGGGCCATTTCTTTCGTCTGTTTCCTTGCGCTACCTCGCAAACGCGGGAGACAGCGACAAATTATAAGAAAAAAAGAAAAATATATATATATATATATATATATATATATATATATATATATATACATATATATATATATATATATATATATATATATATATATATATATATGTATATATATATATATATATATATGGTTTGGGCACATGGAGAGAATGAGTGAGGAAAGATTGACCAAGAGGATATATGTGTCGGAGGTGGAGGGAACGAGGAGAAGAGGGAGACCAAATTGGAGGTGGAAAGATGGAGTGAAAAAGATTTTGTGTGATCGGGGCCTGAACATGCAGGAGGGTGAAAAGAGGGCAAGGATTAGAGTGAATTGGAGCGATGTGGTATACTGGGGTTGACGTGCTGTCAGTGGATTGAATCAGGGCATGTGAAGCGTCTGGGGTAAACCATGGAAAGCTGTGTAGGTATGTATATTTGCATGTGTGGACGTATGTACATACATGTGTATGGGGTGGGTTGGGCCATTTCTTTCGTCTGTTTCCTTGCGCTACCTATATATATATATATATTTTTTTTTGCTTTGTCGCTGTCTCCCGCGTTTGCGAGATAGCGCAAGGAAACAGACGAAAGAAATGGCCCAACACACCCCCATACACATGTAAAAACGTACACGTCCACACACGCAAATATACATACCTACACAGCTTTCCATGGTTTACCCCAGACGCTTCACATGCCCTGATTCACTCCACTGACAGCACGTCAACCCCGATATACCACATCGATCCAATTCACTCTATTCCTTGCACTCCTTTCACCCTCCTGCATGTTCAGGCCCCGATCACTCAAAATCTTTTTCACTCCATCTTTCCACCTCCAATTTCGTCTCCCACTTCTCCTGGTTCCCTCCACCTCCGACACATATATCCTCTTGGTCAATCTTTCCTCACTCATTCTCTCCATAGGCCCAAACCATTTCAAAACACCTTCTTCTGCTCTCTCAACCAAGCTCTTTTTATTTCCACACATCTCTCTTACCCTTACGTTACTTACTCGATCAAACCACCTCAGACCACACATTGTCCTCAAACATCTCATTTCCAGCACATCCACCCTCCTGCGCACAACTCTATCCATAGCCCACGCCTCGCAACCATACAAAATTGTTGGAACCACTATTCCTTCAAACATACCCATTTTTGCTTTCCGAGATAATGTTCTCGACTTCCACACATTCTTCAAAGCTCCCAGGATTCTCGCCCCCTCCCCCACCCTATGATCCACTTCCGCTTCCATGGTTCCATCCGCTGCCAGATCCACTCCCAGATATCTGAAACACTTTACTTCCTCCAGTTTTTCTCCATTCAAACTTACCTCCCAATTGAGATGACCCTCATCCCTACTGTACCTAATAACCTTGCTCTTATTCACATTTACTCTTAACTTTCTTCTTTCACACACTTTACCAAACTCAGTCACCAGCTTCTGCAGTTTCTCACATGAATCAGCCACCAGCGCTGTATCATCAGCGAACAACAACTGACTCACTTCCCAAGCTCTCTCATCCACAACAGACTTCATACTTGCCTCTCTTACCAAAACTCTTGCATTCACCTCCCTAACAACCCCATCCATAAACAAATTAAACAACCATGGAGACATCACACACCCCTGCCGCAAACCTACATTCACTAAGAACCAATCAATTTCCTCTCTTCCTACACGTACACATGCCTTACAACCTCGATAAAAACATTTCACTGCTTCTAACAACTTGCCTCCCACACCATATATTCTTAATACTTTCCACAGAGCATCTCTATTAACTCTATCATATGCCTTCTCCAGATCCATAAA
The DNA here is from genome assembly GCF_036320965.1 of Panulirus ornatus. Taxonomy (NCBI): domain Eukaryota; kingdom Metazoa; phylum Arthropoda; class Malacostraca; order Decapoda; family Palinuridae; genus Panulirus; species Panulirus ornatus. Next base: position 34,018,424 of record NC_092279.1, on the reverse strand, counting down.
TGCTACATACAAATCCATTTGCTTTTCTAAGTATTTCTCACATACATTCTTCAAAGCAAACACCTGATCCACACATCCTCTACCACTTCTGAAACCACACTGCTCTTCCCCAATATATATATATATATATATATATATATATATATATATATATATATATATATATATATATATATATATATATATATATATATATATATATATATATATATATATATATATATATATATATATATATATATATATATATATATATATATATATATTTATATATATATATATATATATATATATATATATATATATATATATATATATATATATATATATATATATATATATATATATATATATATATATATATATATATATATATATATATATATATATATATATATATATATATATATATATATATATATATATATATATATATATATATATATATATATATATATATATATATATATATATATATATATATATATATATATTCTTTCAAACTATTCGCCATTTCCCGCATTAGCGAGGTAGGGTTAAGAACAGAGGACTGAGCCTTTGAGGGAATATCCTCACCTGGCCCCCTTCCCTGTTTCTTCTTTTGGAAAATTAAAAAAAATAAAACGGGAGGGGAGGATTTCCAGCCCCCCGCTCCCTCCCCTTTTAGTCATCTTCTACAACACGCAGGGAATACTTGGGAAGTATTCTTTCTCCCCTATCCCCAGGAATAATATATATATATATATATATATATATATATATATATATATATATATATATATATATATATATATATATATATATATATATATATATATATATATATATATATATATATATATATATATATATATATGTATATATATATATATATATATATATATATATATATATATATATACATATATATATATATATATATATATATATATATATATATATATATATATATATATATATATATATATATATATAAAAAGCTGATAGCGTTTTACCGAAACTAACTGTTCAACGCGGAGGTATATGAATACGAATAAAGTGCATATGAACGCGCACCTTCATAGAACATACAAACCTCCAACAGCCAGGATCGAACCCGGGACCCCTGTTCAAGAGACAGGCATGCTAACCGCTAGGCTATGGGACTGTATAATAGGAAACAACTATTCGAAATACTAAGTACCCGAATACCCTTCGTCTCACAATGGTGAGCAACGGGGTCTATATTGGTTATTTCCGAACAGAAGCACATACCCAGCTGATAGCGTTTTACCGAACCTAACTGTACAATGCGGTTCGCATGCCTGTCTCTTGCACAGGGGTCCCGTGTTCGATCCTGGCCGTTGGAGGTTTGTATGTTCTATGAAGGTGCGCGTTCATACGCACTTTATTGGTATTCATATACCTCCGCGTTGTACACTTATGTTCGGTATAACGCTATCAGCTGGCTATGTGAGTCTGTTCGGAAATAACCAATATATATATATATATATATATATATATATATATATATATATATATATATATATATATATATATATATATATATATATATATATATATATATATATATATATATATATATACATATTTTTTTTTATTATTATACTTTGTCGCTGTCTCCCGCGTTTGCGAGGTAGCGCAAGGAAACAGACGAAAGAAATGGCCCAACCCCCCCCCATACACATGTATATACATACGTCCACACACGCAAATATACATACCTAGACAGCTTTCCATGGTTTACCCCAGACGCTTCACATGCCTTGATTCAATCCACTGACAGCACGTCAACACCGGTACACCACATCGCTCCATTTCACTCTATTCCTTGCCCTCCTTTCACCCTCCTGCATGTTCAGGCCCCGATCACACAAAATCTTTTTCACTCCTTCTTTCCACCTCCAATTTGGTCTCCCTCTTCTCCTCGTTCCCTCCACCTTCGACACATATATCCTCTTGGTCAATCTTTCCTCACTCATCCTCTCCATGTGCCCAAACCACTTCAAAACACCCTCTTCTGCTCTCTCAACCACGCTCTTTTTATTTCCACACATCTCTCTTATCCTTACGTTACTCACTCGATCAAACCACCTCACACCACACATTGTCCTCAAACATCTCATTTCAAGCACATCCATCCTTCTGCGCACAACTCTATCCATAGCCCACGCTTCGCAACCATACAACATTGTTGGAACCACTATTCCTTCAAACATACCCATTTTTGCTTTCCGAGATAATGTTGTCTACTTCCACACATTCTTCAAGGCCCCCAGAATTTTCGCCCCCTCCCCCACCCTATGATCCACTTCCGCTTCCATGGTTCCATCCACTGCCAGATCCACTCCCAGATATCTAAAACACTTCACTTCCTCCAGTTTTTCTCCATTCAAACTCACCTCCCAATTGACTTGACCCTCAACGCTACTGTACCTAATAACCTTGCTCTTATTCACATTCACTCTTAACTTTCTTCTTCCACACACTTTACCAAACTCAGTCACCAGCTTCTGCACTTTCTCACATGAATCAGCCACCAGCGCTGTATCATCAGCGAACAACAACTGACACTTCCCAAGCTCTCTCATCCCCAACAGACTTCATACTTGCCCCTCTTTCCAAAACTCTTGCATTTACCTCCCTAACAACCCCATCCATAAACATTATTAAACAACCATGGAGACATCACACACCCCTGCCGCAAACCTACATTCACTGAGAACCAATCACTTTCCTCTCTTCTTACACGTACACATGCCTTACATCCTCGATAAAAACTTTTCACTGCTTCTAACAACATTCCTCCCACACCATATATTCTTAATACCTTCCACAGAGCATCTCTATCAACTCTATCATATGCCTTCTCCAGATCCATAAATGCTACATACAAATCCATTTGCTTTTCTAAGTATTTCTCACATACATTCTTCAAAGCAAACACCTGATCCACACATACTCTACCACTTCTGAAACCAGATATATATATATATATATATATATATATATATATATATATATATATATATATATATATATATATATATATATATATATATATATATATATATATATATATATATATATATATATATATATATATATATATATATATATATATATATATATATATATATATATATATATATATATATATTTATATATATATATATATTGATGATAGAGTGGCAGATATAGGGTGTTTTGGTTGAGGTGGTGTGCAAAGTGAGAGGGTTAGGGAAAATGATTTGGTAAACAGAGAAATGGTAGTGAAAGCTTTGCGGAAGATGAAAGCCGGCAAGGCAGCAGGTTTGGATGGTATTGCAGTGGAATATATTAAAAAAGGGGGGTGACTGTATTGTTGACTGGTTGGTAAGGTTATTTAATGTATGTATGACTCATGGTGAGGTGACTGAGGATTGGCGGAATGCGTGCATAGTGCCATTGTACAAAGGCAAAGGGGATAAGAGTGAGTGCTCAAATTACAGAGGTATAAGTTTGTTGAGTATTCCTGGTAAATTATATGGGAGGGTATTGATTGAGAGGGTGAAGGCATGTACAGAGCATCAGATTGGGGAAGAGCAGTGTGGTTTCAGAAGTGGTAGAGGATGTGTGGATCAGGTGTTTGCTTTGAAGAATGTATGTGAGAAATACTTAGAAAAGCAAATGGATTTGTATGTAGCATTTATGGATCTGGAGAAGGCATATGATAGAGTTGATAGAGATGCTCTGTGGAAGGTATTAAGAATATATGGTGTGGGAGGAAAGTTGTTAGAAGCAGTGAAAAGTTTTTATCGAGGATGTAAGGCATGTGTACGTGTAGGAAGAGAGGAAAGTGATTAGTTCTCAGTGAATGTAGGTTTGCGGCAGGGGTGTGTGATGTCTCCATGGTTGTTTAATTTGTTTATGGATGGGGTTGTTAGGGAGGTAAATGCAAGAGTTTTGGAGAGAGGGGCAAGTATGAAGTCTGTTGGGGATGAGAGAGCTTGGGAAGTGAGTCAGTTGTTGTTCGCTGATGACACAGCGCTGGTGGCTGATTCATATGTGAAACTGCAGAAGCTGGTGACTGAGTTTGGTAAAGTGTGTGGAAGAAGAAAGTTAAGAGTAAATGTGAATAAGAGCAAGGTTATTAGGTACAGTAGGGTTGAGGGTCAAGTCAATTGGGAGGTGAGTTTGAATGGAGAAAAACTGGAGGAAGTGAAGTGTTTTAGATATCTGGGAGTGGATCTGGCAGCGGATGGAACCATGGAAGCGGAAGTGGATCATAGGGTGGGGGAGGGGGCGAAAATTCTGGGGGCCTTGAAGAATGTGTGGAGGTGGAGAATATTATCTCGGAAAGCAAAAATGGGTATGTTTGAAGGAATAGTGGTTCCAACAATGTTGTATGGTTGCGAGGCGTGGGCTATGGATAGAGTTGTGCGCAGGAGGATGGATGTGCTGGAAATGAGATGTTTGAGGACAATGTGTGGTGTGAGGTGGTTTGATCGAGTGAGTAACGTAAGGGTAAGAGAGATGTGTGGAAATAAAAAGAGCGTGGTTGAGAGAGCAGAAGAGGGTGTTTTGAAGTGGTTTGGGCACATGGAGAGGATGAGTGAGGAAAGATTGACGAAGAGGATATATGTGTCGGAGGTGGAGGGAACGAGGAGAAGAGGGAGACCAAATTGGAGGTGGAAAGATGGAGTGAAAAAGATTTTGTGTGATCGGGCCTGAACATGCAGGAGGGTGAAAGGAGGGCAAGGATTAGAGTGAATTGGAGCGATGTGGTATACCGGGGCTGACGTGCTGTCAGTGGATTGAATCAAGGCATATGAAGCGTCTGGGGTAAACCATGGAAAGCTGTGTAGGTATGTATATATGCGTGTGTGGACGTATGTATATACATGTGTATTGGGGGGGTTGGGCCATTTCTTTCGTCTGTTTCCTTGCGCTACCTCGCAAACCCGGGAGACTGCGACAAAATATAAAAAAAAATATATATATATATATATATATATATATATATATATATATGTATATATATATATATATGGTTTGGGCACAAGGAGAGAATGAGTGAGGAAAGATTGACCAAGAGGATATATGTGTAGGAGGTGGAGGGAACGAGGAGAAGAGGGAGACCAAATTGGAGGTGGAAAGATGGAGTGAGAAAGATTTTGTGTGATCGGGGCCTGAACATGCAGGAGGGTGAAAGGAGGGCAAGGATTAGAGTGAATTGGAGCGATGTGGTATACCGGGGTTGACGTGCTGTCAGTGGATTGAATCAGGGCATGTGAAGCGTCTGGGGTAAACCATGGAAAGCTGTGTAGGTATGTATATTTGCATGTGTGGACGTATGTACATACATGTGTATGGGGTGGGTTGGGTCACTTCTTTCGTCTGTTTCCTTGCGCTACCTCGCAAACGCGGGAGACAGCGAAAAAGCAAAAAAAAAAAAAAATTTATATATATATATATATATATATATATATATATATATATATATATATATATATATTTTTTTTTTTTTGCTTTTTGCTTTGTCGCTGTCTCCCGCGTTTGCGAGGTAGCGCAAGGAAACAGACGAAAGAAATGGCCCAACACACCCCCATATACATGTTAAAACGTACACGTCCACACACGCAAATATACATACCTACACAGCTTTCCATGGTTTACCACAGACGCTTCACATGAACTGATTCACTCCACTGACAGCACGTCAACCCCGATATACCACATCCATCCAATTCACTCTATTCCTTGCCCTCCTTTCACCCTCCTGCATGTTCAGGCCCCGATCACTCAAAATCTTTTTCAGTCCATCTGTCCACCTCCAATTTCGTCTCCCACTTCTCCTCGTTCCCTCCACCTCCGACACATATATCCTCTTGGTCAATCTTTCCTCACTCATTCTCTCCATATGCCCAAACCATTTCAAAACACCCTCTTCTGCTCTCTCAACCAAGCTCTTTTTATTTCCACACATCTCTCTTACCCTTACGTTACTTACTCGATCAAACCACCTCACACCACACATTGTCCTCAAACATCTCATTTCCAGCACATCCACCCTCCTGCGCACAACTCTATCCATAGCCCACGCCTCGCAACCATACAAAATTGTTGGAACCACTATTCCTTCAAAAATACCCATTTTTGCTTTCCGAGATAATGTTCTCGACTTCCACACATTCTTCAAAGCTCCCAGGATTCTCGCCCCCTCCCCCACCCTATGATCCACTTCCGCTTCCATGGTTCCATCCGCTGCCAGATCCACTCCCAGATATCTAAAACACTTTACTTCCTCCAGTTTTTCTCCACTCAAACTTACCTCCCAATTGAGATGACCCTCATCCCTACTGTACCTAATAACCTTGCTCTTATTCACATTTACTCTTAACTTTCTTCTTTCACACACTTTACCAAACTCAGTCACCAGCTTCTGCAGTTTCTCACATGAATCAGCCACCAGCGCTGTATCATCAGCGAACAACAACTGACTCACTTCCCAAGCTCTCTCATCCACAACAGACTTCATACTTGCACCTCTTCCCAAAACTCTTGCATTCACCTCCCTAACAACCCCATCCATAAACAAATTAAACAACCATGGAGACATCACACACCCCTGCCGCAAACCTACATTCACTAAGAACCAATCAATTTCCTCTCTTCCTACACGTACACATGCCTTACAACCTCGATAAAAACATTTCACTGCTTCTAACAACTTGCCTCCCACACCATATATTCTTAATACTTTCCACAGAGCATCTCTATTAACTCTATCATATGCCTTCTCCAGATCCATAAATGCTACATACAAATCCATTTGCTTTTCTAAGTATTTCTCACATACATTCTTCAACGCAAACACCTGATCCACACATCCTCTACCACTTCTGAAACCACAATGCTCTTCCCCAATCTGATGCTCTGTACATGCGTTCACCCTCTCAATCAATACCCTCCCATATAATTTACCATACATATATATATATATATATATACATATATATATATATATATATATATATATATATATATATATATATATATATATATTTTTTTTTTTTTTTTTTTTTTTTTATACTTTGTCGCTGTCTCCCGCGTTTGCGAGGTAGCGCAAGGAAACAGACGAAAGAAATGGCCCAACCCCCCCCCCCCCCATACACATGTACATACACACGTCCACACACGCAAATATACATACCTACACAGCTTTCCATGGTTTACCCCAGACGCTTCACATGCCTTGCTTCAATCCACTGACAGCACGTCAACCCCTGTATACCACATGACTCCAATTCACTCTATTTCTTGCCCTCCTTTCACCCTCCTGCATGTTCAGGCCCCGATCACACAAAATCTTTTTCACTCCATCTTTCCACCTCCAATTTGGTCTCCCTCTTCTCCTCGTTCCCTCCACCTCCGACACATATATCCTCTTGGTCAATCTCTCCTCACTCATTCTCTCCATGTGCCCAAACCATTTCAAAACACCCTCTTCTGCTCTCTCAACCACGCTCTTTTTATTTCCACACATCTCTCTTACCCTTACGTTACTTACTCGATCAAACCACCTCACACCACACATTGTCCTCAAACATCTCATTTCCAGCACATCCATCCTCCTGCGCACATCTCTATCCATAGCCCACGCCTCGCAACCATACAACATTGTTGGAACCACTATTCCCTCAAACATACCCATTTTTGCTTTCCGAGATAGTGTTCTCGACTTCCACACATTTTTCAAGGCTCCCAAAATTTTCGCCCCCTCCCCCACCCTATGATCCACTTCCGCTTCCATGGTTCCATCCGCTGAAAAATCCACTCCCAGATATCTAAAACACTTCACTTCCTCCAGTTTTTCTCCATATATATATATATATATATATATATATATATATATATATATATATATATATATATATATATATATATATATATAGGGATAGGGGAGAAAGAATACTTCCCACGCATTCCTCACGTGTCGTAGAGGGCGACTAAAGGGGACACGAGCAGGGGGCCAGAAACCCTCCCCTACTTGTATTTTAACTTTCCAAAAGGTGAAACAGAAAAAGGAGTCACGCGAGGAGTGCTCATCCTTCTCGAAGTCTCAGATTGGGGTGTCTAAATGTGTTTGGATGCAACCAAGATGAGAGAAAAGGAGAGATAGGTAGTATGTTTGAGGAAAGGAACCTCGATGTTTTGGCTCTGAATGAAACGAAGATCAAGGGTAAAGGGGAAGAGTGGTTTGGGATTGTCTTGGGAGTAAAGTCAGGGGTTAGTGAGAGGACAAGAGCAAGGGAAGGAGTAGCACTACCCCTGAATCAGAGGTTGTGGGAGTATGTGATAGAGTGTAAGAAAGTAAATTCTATATCGATATGAGTAAAACTGAAAGTTGATGGAGAGAGATGGGTGATTATTGGTGCATATGCACCTGGGCATGAGAAGAAAAATCATGTTAGGCAAATGTTTTGGGAGCAGCTCAATGAGTGTGTTAGTGGTTTTCATGCACATGCCCGGGTTATAGTGATGGGTGATTTGAATGCAAAGGTGAGTAATGTGGTAGTTGAGCGAATAATTGGTATACATGGTGTGTTCAGTGTTGTAAATGGAAATGGTGAAGAGCTTGTAGATTTATGTGCTGAAATAGGACTGGTGATTGGGAATACCTGGTTTAAAAAGCGAGATATAAATAAGTATACGTATATAAGTAGGAGAGATAGCCAGCGAGCGTTATTGGATTACGTGTTAATTGATAGATGCACGAAAGAGAGACTTTAGGATGGTAATGTGCTGAGAGGTGCAACTGGAGGGATGTCTGATCATTATCTTGTGGAGGCGAAGTTAAAGATTTGTTGGGGTTTCAGAAAAGAAGAGAGAATGTTGGGGTGATGAGAGTGGTGAGAGTAAGTGAGCTTGGGAAGGAGACTTGTGTGAGGAAGTACCAGGAGGGACTGAGTACAGAATGGAAAAAGGTGAGAACAAAGGAGGTAAGGGGAGTGGGGGAGGAATGGGATGCATTTAGGGAAGCAGTATTGGCTTCCGCAAAAGATGCTTGTGGCATGAGAAGCGTGGGAGATGGGTTAATTAGAATGGGTAGTGAGTGGTGGGATGAAGAAGTAAGATTACTAGTGAAAGAGAAGAGAGTGGCATTTGAACGATTTTTGCGGGGAGAAAATGCAAATGAGTGGGAGATGTATAAAAGAAAGAGGCAGGAGGTCAAGAGAAAGGTGCAAGAGGTGAAAAAGAGGGCAAATGAGGGTTGGGGTGAGAGAGTATCATTAAATTTTAGGGAGAATAAAAAGATGTTTTGGAAGAAGATAAATAAAGTGCGTAAGACAAGGGAACAAATGGGAACTTCAGTGAAGGGGGCTAATGAGGAGGTGATAACAAGTAGTGGTGATGTGAGGAGATGGAGTGAGTATTTTGAAAGATTGTTGAATGTGTTTGATGATAGAGTGGCATATATAGGGTATTTTGGTCGAGGTGGTGTGCAAAGTGAGAAGGCTAGGGAAAATGATTTGGTAAATAGAGAAGAGGTAGTAAAAGCTTTACGGAAGATGAAAGCCAGCAAGGCAGCAGGTTTGAATGGTATTGCAGTGGAATTTATTAAAAAAGGGTGTGACTGTATTGTTGAATGGTTGGTAAGGTTATTTGATGTATGTATGATTCATGGTGAGGTGCCTGAGGATTGGCGGAATGCTTACATAGTGCCATTCTATAAAGTGAAAGGATATAAGAGTGAGTGCTCAAATTACAGAGGTGTAACTTTGTTGAGTATTCCTGATAAGTTATATGGCAGGATATTGATTGAGAGGGTGAAGGCATGTACAGAGCATCAGATTGGGGAAGAGCAGTGTGGTTTCAGAAGTGGTAGAGGATGTGTGGATCAGGTGTTTGCTTTGAAGAATGTATGTGAGAAATACTTAGAAAAACAAACGAATTTGTATGTAACATATATGGATCTGGAGAAGGCATATGATAGAGTGGAAACAGATGCTCTGTGGAAGATTTTAAGAATATATGGTGTGGGAGGCAAGTTGTTAAAAGCAGTGAAAAGTTTTTGTCGAGGATGTAATTCATGTGTACGTGTAAGAAGAGAGGAAAGTGATTGGTTCACAGTGAATGTTGGTTTGCGGCAGGGGTGTGTGATGTCTCCATGGTTGTTTAATTTGTTCATGGATGGGGTTGTAGGGTAGGTGAATGCAAAATCTATGGAAAGAGGGGCAAGTATGCAGTCTGATCTGGATGAGAGAGCTTGGGAAGTGAGTCAGTTGTTGTTCGCTGATGATACAGCGCTGGTGGCTGATTCATGTATGAAACTGCAGAAGCTGGTGACTGAGTTTTGTAAAGTGTGTGAAAGAAGAAAGTTAAGAGTAAATGTGAGTAAGAGCAAGGTTATTAGGTACTGTAGGGTTGACGGTCAAGTCAATTGGGAGGT
>NC_092279.1:33945489-34005489 GCF_036320965.1 Panulirus ornatus | reverse complement strand
AAAAGAAAATTAAGAGTAAATGTGAATAAGAGCAAGGTTATTAGGTACAGTAGGGTTGAGGGTCAAGTCAATTGGGAGGTAAGTTTGAATGGAAAAAAACTGGAGGAAGTAAAGTGTTTTAGATATCTGGGAGTGGATCTGGCAGCGGATGGAACCATGGAAGCAGAAGTGAATCATAAGGTGGGGGAGGGGGCGAAAATCCTGGGAGCCTTGAAGAATGTTTGGAAGTCGAGAACATTATCTTGCAAAGCAAAAATGGGTATGTTTGAAGGAATAGTGGTTTCAACAATGTTGTATGGTTGCGAGGCGTAGGCTATGGATAGAGTTGTGCGCAGGAGGATGGATGTGCTGGAAATGAGATGTTTGAGGACAAAGTGTGGTGTGAGGTGGTTTGATCGAGTAAGTAATGTAAGGATAAGAGAGATGTGTGGAAATAAAAAGAGTGTGGTTAAGAGAGCAGAAGAGGGTGTTTTGAAATGGTTTGGGCACATGGAGAGAATGAGTGAGGAAAGATTGACCAAGAGGATATATTTGTAGGAGGTGGAGGGAACAGGGAGAAGTGGGAGACCAAATTGGAGGTGGAAAGATGGAGTGAAAAAGATTTTGTGTGATCGGGGCCTGAACATGCAGGAGGGTGAAAGGCGGCCAAGGAACAGAGTGAATTGGATCAATGTGGTATACCGGGGTTGACGCGCTGTTAATGGATAAATCAGGGCATGTGAAGCGTCTGGGGTAAACCATGGAAAGTTGTGTGGGGCCTGGATGTGGAAAGGGAGCTGTGGTTTAGCGCATTATTGCATGACAGCTAGAGACTGAGTGTGAACGAATGGGGCCTTTGTTGTCTTTTCCTAGCGCTACCTCGCACACATGAGGGGAGAAGGGGATGGTATTCCATGTGTGGCGAGGTGGCGATGGAATGAATAAAAGGCAGAAAGTGTGAATTGTGTGCATCGGTATATATGTATGTGTATGTGTGTGTATATATGTGTGTACATTGAGATGTATAGGTATGTATATTTGGTTGTGTGGACGTGTATCTATATACATGTGTATGGGGGTGGGTTGGGCCATTCATTTCGTCTGTTTCCTTGCGCTACCTCGCAAACGCTGGAGACGGTGGCAAAGCCAAATAAATAAATAAAAAAAAAAAAAAAAATATATATATATATATATATATATATATATATATATATATATATATATATATATATATATATATATATATATATATATATATATATATATATATATATATATATATATCTTCCACTTCTGAAGCCACACTGCTCTTCCCAATCTGATGCTCTGTACATGCCTTCACCCTCTCAATCAATACCCTCCCATATAATTTACCAGGAATACTCAGCAAACTTATACCTCTGAAATTTGAGCACTCACCTTTGTCCCCTTTGGCTTTTTACAATGGCACTATGCAAGCATTCCGCCTCTCCTAATGCACATCACCATGAATTATATATAGATTAAATAACCTTACCAACCAGTCAACAATACTATCACCCCCCTTCTTTAATAAATTCCACTGCAATAGCATCCAAACCCGCTGCCGTGCCGGCTTTCATCTTCCGCAAAGCTTTTACTACCTCTTCCCTGCTTACCAAATCATTTTCCCTAACCCTCTCACTTTGCACACCACCTCGACCAAAACACCCTATATCTGCCACTCTATCATCAAACACATTCAACAAACCTTCAAAATACTCACTCCATCTCCTTCTCACATCACCACTACTTGTCATTACCTCCCCATTAGCCCCCTTCACTGAAGTTCCCATTTGTTCCATTGACTTACGCACTTTATTTACCTCCTTCCAAAACATCTTTTTATTCTCGTTAAAATTTAATGATTCTCTCTCACCCCAACTCACATTTGCCCTCATTGTCTCTTCTTGCACCTTTCTCTTGATATCCTGTTTACTATGGTGTTTTGGTGTTTCCTTTGATGTTTGCTTTGAAGAATGTTTGTGAGAGATACTTAGAAAAGGAAATGGATTTGTATGTAGTATTTATGGATCTGGAGAAGGCATATGATAGATTTGATAGAGATGCTCTGTGGAAGGTATTAAGAACATATGGTGTCGGAGGCAACTTGTTAGAAGCAGTGCAAAGTTTTTATCGAGGTTGTAAGGCATGCGTACGTGTTGGAAGAGAGGAAATTGATTTGTTCTCAGTGAATATAGGTTTGCGGCAGGGTAGTGTGATGTGACCATGGTTGTCTAATTTGTATATGGATGGGGTTGTTAGGGAGGTGAATGCAAGAGTTTTGGAAAGGGGGGCAAGTATGCAGTCTGTTGTGGATGAGAGACTTTGGGAAGTGAGTCAGTTGTTGTTCGCTGATGATACAGCGCTGGTGGCTGTCATGTGAGAAACTGCAGAAGCTGGTGACTGAGTTTGGTAAAGTGTGTGAAAGAAGAAAGTTGAGAATAAATGTGAATAAGAGCAAGGTTATTAGGTACAGTAGGGTTGAGGGTCAAGTCAATTGGGAGGTAAGTTTGAATAGAGAAAAACTGGAGGAAGTAAAGTGTTTTAGATATCTGGGAGTGGATTTGACAGCTGATGGAACCATGGAAGCGGAAGTGAATCATAGGGTGGAGGAGGGGCGAGAATTTTGAGAGCCTTGAAGAATGTTTGGAAATCGAGAACATTATCTCGGAAAGCTAAAATGGGAATGTTTGAAGGAATAGCGGTTCCAACAATTGTGTATGGTTGCGAGGCGTGGGCTATGGATAGAGTTGTGCGCATAAAGGTGGATGTGCTGGAAATATGATGTTTGAGGACAATATGTGGTGTGACGTGGTTTGATCGTGTAAATAATGTAAGGGTAAGAGAGATGTGTGGATATAAAAAGTGTACTGTTGAGAGAGCAGCAGAGTATGTTTTGAAATGGTTTGGTCACATGGAGAGAATGAATGAGAAAAGTTTGACCAAGAGGATAAATGTGTCAGAGGTGGAGGGAACGAGGAGAAGTGGGAGACCAAATTGGAGAAGGAAAGATGGAGTGAAAAAGATTTTAAGTGATCGGGGCCAAAACATGCAGGATGGTGAAAGGCGTGCAAGGAATAGAGTGAATTGGAATGATGTGGTATACCGGGGTCGACGTGCTGTCAATAGATTCAACCATGGAATTTAAAGCGTCTGGGGTAAACCATAGAAAGTTCTTTGGGGCCTGGTTGTGGAAAGGGAGCTGTGGTTTCGGTGCATTATTACATGACATATAGAGACTTAGGGTGAACGAATGGGGCCTTTGTTGTCTTTTCCTAGCGCTACCTCGCACACCTGAGGAGGGAGGGTTTTTTTATTCCATGTGTATCGAGGTGGCGATGGGAATAAATAGAGGCAGACAGTATAAATTATATACATATGTATATATGTATATGTCTGTGTGTGTATATATATGTGTACATTAAGATGAATAGGTCTGTATATTTGCGTGTGTAGACGTGTATGTATATACATGTGTATATGGGTGGTTTGGGCCATTTCTTTCTTTTTCCTCTCGCTACCTCGCTAACGCGGGAGACAGCGACAAACCAAAATAGATAAATGAATATATATATATATATATATATATATATATATATATATATATATATATATATATATATATATATATATATTGGGAGTAAAGTCAGGGGTTAGTGAGAGGACAAGAGCAAGGGAAGGAGTAGCAGTACTCCTGAAACAGGAGTTGTGGGAGTATGTGATAGTATGTAAGAAAGTAAATTCTCGATTAATATGGGTAAAACTGAATGTTGATGGAGAGAGATGGGTGATTATTGGTGCATATGCACCTGGGCATGAGAAGAAAGATCATGAGAGGCAAGTGTTTTGGGAGCAGCTGAATGAGTGTGTTAGTGGTTTTGATGCACGTGACCGGGTTATAGTGATGGGTGATTTGAATGCAAAGGTGAGTAATGTGGCAGTTGAGGGAATAATTGGTATACAAGGGGTGTTCAGTGTTGTAAATGGAAATGGTGAAGAGCTTATAGATTTATGTGCTGAAAAAGGACTGATGATTGGGAATACCTGGTTTAAAAAGCGAGATATACATAAGTATACGTATGTAAGTAGGAGAGATGGCCAGAGAGCGTTGTTGGATTACGTGTTAATTGACAGGCGCGCGAAAGAGAGACTTTTGGATGTTAATGTGCTGAGGGGTGCAACTGGAGGGATGTCTGATCATTATCTTGTGGAGGCTAAGGTGAAGATTTGTATGGGTTTTCAGAAAAGAAGAGTGAATGTTGGGTGAAGAGGGTGGTGAGAGTAAGTGAGCTTGGGAAGGAGACTTGTGTGAGGAAGTACCAGGAGAGACTGAGTACAGAATGGGAAAAGGTGAGAACAATGGAAGTAAGAGGAGTGGGAGAGGAATGGGATGTATTTAGGGAATCAGTGATGGATTGCGCAAAAGATGCTTGTGGCATGAGAAGAGTGGGTGGTGGGTTAATTAGAAAGGGTAGTGAGTGGTGGGATGAAGAAGTAAGATTATTAGTGAAAGAGAAGAGAGAGGCATTTTGTCGATTTTTGCAGGGAAAAAATGCATTTGAGTGGGAGATGTATAAAAGAAAGAGACAGGAGGTCAAGAGAAAGGTGCAAGAGGTGAAAAAGAGGGCAAATGAGAGTTGGGGTGAGAGAGTATCATTAAATTTTTGGGATATTAAAAAGATATTCTGGAAGGAGGTAAATAAAGTGCGTAAGACAAGGGAGCAAATGGGAACTTCAGTGAAGGACGCAAATGGGGAGTTGATAACAAGTAGTGGTGATGTGAGAAGGAGATGGAGTGAGTATTATGAAGGCTTCTTGAATTTGTTTGTAGATAGAGTGGCAGATATAGGGTGTTTTGGTCGAGGTGGTGTGCAAAGTGAGAGGGTTAGAGAAAATGATTTGGTAAATAGAGAAGAGGTAGTAAAAGTTTTGTGGAAGATGAAAGCCGGCAAGGCAGCAGGTTTGGATGGTATTGCAGTGGAATTTATTAAAAAAGGGGGTGACTGTATTATTGACTGGTTCGTAAGGTTATTTAATGTAGGTATGACTCATGGTGAGGTGCCTGAGGATTGGCGGAATGCGTGCATAGTGCCATTGTACGAAGGCAAAGGGGATAATAGTGAGTGCTCAAATTACAGAGGTATAAGTTTGTTAAGTATTCCTGGTAAATTATATGGGAGGGTATTGATTGAGAGGGTGAAGGCATGTACAGAGCATCAGAATGGGGAAGACCAGTGTGGTTTCAGAAGTGGTAGAGGATGTGTGGATCAGGTGTTTGCTTTGAAGAATGTATGTGAGAAATACTTAGAAAAGCAAATGGATTTGTATGTAGCATTTATGGATCTGGAGAAGGCATATGATATAGTTGATAGAGATGCTCTGTGGAAGGTATTAAGAATATATGGTGTGGGAGGCAAGTTGTTACAAGCAGTGAAAAGTTTTTATCGAGGATGTCAGGCATGTGTACGTGTTGGAAGAGAGGAATGTGATTGGTTCTCAGTGAATGTAGGTTTGCGGCAGGGGTGTGTGATGTCTCCATGGTTGTTTAATTTGTTTATGTATAGGGTTGTTAGGGAGATGAATGCAAGAGTTTTGGAAAGAGGGGCAAGTATGAAGTCTGTTGGGGATGAGAGAGCTTAGGAAGTGACTCAGTTGTTGTTCGCTGATGGTACAGCGCTGGTGGCTAATTCATGTGAGAAACTGCAGAAGCTGGTGACTGAGTTTGGTAAAGTGTGTGAAAGAAGAAAGTTAAGAGTAAATGTGAATAAGAGCAAGGTTATTAGGTACAGTAGGGTTGAGAGTCAAGTCAATTGGGAGGTAAGTTTGAATGGAGAAAAACTGGAGGAAGTAAAGTGTTTTAGATATCTGGGAGTGGATCTGGCAGCGGATGGAACCATGGAAGCTGAAGTGGAACATAGGGTGGGGGAGGGGGCGAAAATTCTGGGAGCCTTGAAGAATGTGTGGAAGTCGAGAACATTATCTCGGAAAGCAAAAATGGGTATGTTTGAAGGAATAGTGGTTCCAAAAATGTTGTATGGTTGCGAGGCGTAGGCTATGGATAGAGTTGTGCGCAGGAGGATGGATGTGCTCGAAATGAGATGTTTAAGGACAATGTGTGGTGTGAGGTGGTTTGATCGAGTAAGTAACGTAAGGGTAAGAGAGATGTGTGGAAATAAAAAGAGCGTGGTTGGGAGAGCAGAAGAGGGTGTTTTGAAATGGTTTGGGCACATGGAGAGAATGAGTGAGGAAAGATTGACCAAGAGGATATATGTGTCGGAGGTGGATGGAACGAGGAGAAGTGGGAGACCAAATTGGAAGTGGAAAGATGGAGTGAAAAAAATTTTGTGTGATCGGGGCCTGAACATACAGGAGGGTGAAAGGAGGGCAAGGAATAGAGTGAATTGAATCGATATGGTATACCGGAGTTGACGTGCTGTCAGTGGATTGAATCAGGGCATGTGAAGCGTCAGGGGTAAACCATGGAAAGCTGTGTAGGTATGTATATTTTCGTGTGTGGACGTATGTATATACATGTGTATTGGGGTGGGTTGGGCCATTTCTATCGTCTGTTTCGTTGCGCTACCTCGCAAACGCGGGAGACAGCGAAAAAGCAAATATATATATACATATATATATATATATATATATATATATATATATATATATATATATATATATATATATATATATATATATATATATTTTTTTTTTTTTTTTATTATACTTTGTCGCTGTCTCCCGCGTTTGCGAGGTTGCGATATATATATATATATGTACATATATATATTTCTTTCTTTCAAACTATTCGCCATTTCCCGCATTAGCAAGGTAGCGTTAGGAACAGAGGATTGGGCCTCTGAGGGAATATCCTCACCTGGCCCACTTCTCTGCTCCTTCTTTTGGAAAATTTAAAAAAAAAAAAAAGACGGGAGGATTTCCAGCCCCCCGCTCCCTCCCCTTTCAGTCGCCTTCTACGACACGCAGGGAATACGTGGGAAGTATTCTTTCTCCCCTATCCCAAGGGATGATATATATATATATATATATATATATATATATATATATATATATATATATATATATATATATATATATATATATATATATATATATATATATATATATATATATTTTTTTTTTTTTTTTTTTTTTTATACTTTGTCGCTGTCTCCCGCGTTTGCGAGGTAGCGCAAGGAAACAGACGAAAGAAATGGCCCACCCCCCCCCCCCCCCATACACATGTACATACACACGTCCACACACGCAAATATACATACCTACACAGCTTTCCATGGTTTACCCCAGACGCTTCACATGCCTTGCTTCAATCCACTGACAGCACGTCAACCCCTGTATACCACATGACTCCAATTCACTCTATTTCTTGCCCTCCTTTCACCCTCCTGCATGTTCAGGCCCCGATCACACAAAATCTTTTTCACTCCATCTTTCCACCTCCAATTTGGTCTCCCTCTTCTCCTCGTTCCCTCCACCTCCGACACATATATCCTCTTGGTCAATCTCTCCTCACTCATTCTCTCCATGTGCCCAAACCATTTCAAAACACCCTCTTCTGCTCTCTCAACCACGCTCTTTTTATTTCCACACATCTCTCTTACCCTTACGTTACTTACTCGATCAAACCACCTCACACCACACATTGTCCTCAAACATCTCATTTCCAGCACATCCATCCTCCTGCGCACATCTCTATCCATAGCCCACGCCTCGCAACCATACAGCATTGTTGGAACCACTATTCCCTCAAACATACCCATTTTTGCTTTCCGAGATAATGTTCTCGACTTCCACACATTTTTCAAGGCTCCCAAAATTTTCGCCCCCTCCCCCACCCTATGATCCACTTCCGCTTCCATGGTTCCATCCGCTGACAGATCCACTCCCAGATATCTAAAACACTTCACTTCCTCCAGTTTTTCTCCATTCAAACTCACCTCCCAATTGACTTGACCCTCACCCTACTGTACCTAATAACCTTGCTCTTATTCACATTTACTCTCAACTTTCTTCTTCCACACACTTTACCAAACTCAGTCACCAGCTTCTGCAGTTTCTCACATGAATCAGCCACCAGCGCTGTATCATCAGCGAACAACAACTGACTCACTTCCCAAGCTCTCTCATCCCCAACAGACTTCATACTTGCCCCTCTTTCCAGGACTCTTGCATTTACCTCCCTTACAACCCCATCCATAAACAAATTAAACAACCATGGAGACATCACACACCCCTGCCGCAAACCTACATTCACTGAGAACCAATCACTTTCCTCTCTTCCTACACGTACACATGCCTTACATCCTCGATAAAAACTTTTCACTGCTTCTAACAACTTGCCTCCCACACCATATATTCTTAATACCTTCCACAGAGCATCTCTATCAACTCTATCATATGCCTTCTCCAGATCCATAAATGCTACATACAAATCCATTTGCTTTTCTAAGTATTTCTCACATACATTCTTCAAAGCAAACACCTGATCCACACATCCTCTACCACTTCTGAAACCGCACTGCTCTTCCCCAATCTGATGCTCTGTACATGCCTTCACCCTCTCAATCAATACCCTCCCATATAATTTACCAGGAATACTCAACAAACTTATACCTCTGTAATTTGAGCACTCACTCTTATCCCCTTTGCCTTTGTACAATGGCACTATGCACGCATTCCGCCAATCCTCAGGCACCTCACCATGAGTCATACATACATTAAATAACCTTACCAACCAGTCAACAATACAGTCACCCCCTTTCTTAATAAATTCCACTGCAATACCATCCAAACCTGCTGCCTTGCCGGCTTTCATCTTCCGCAAAGCTTTTACTACCTCTTCTCTGTTTACCAAATCATTTTCCCTAACCCTCTCACTTTGCACACCACCTCGACCAAAACACCCTATATCTGCCACTCTGTCATCAGACACATTCAACAAACCTTCAAAATACTCATTCCATCTCCTTCTCACATCACCGCTACTTGTTATCACCTCCCCATTTACGCCCTTCACTGAAGTTCCCATTTGCTCCCTTGTCTTACGCACCCTATTTACCTCCTTCCAGAACATCTTTTTATTCTCCCTAAAATTTACTGATAGTCTCTCACCCCAACTCTCATTTGCCCTTTTTTTCACCTCTTGCACCTTTCTCTTGACCTCCTGTCTCTTTCTTTTATACTTCTCCCACTCAATTGCATTTTTTCCCTGCAAAAATCGTCCAAATGCCTCTCTCTTCTCTTTCACTAATACTCTTACTTCTTCATCCCACCACTCACTACCCTTTCTAAACAGCCCACCTCCCACTCTTCTCATGCCACAAGCATCTTTTGCGCAATCCATCACTGATTCCCTAAATACATCCCATTCCTCCCCGACTCCCCTTACTTCCATTGTTCTCACCTTTTTCCATTCTGTACACAGTCTCTCCTGGTACTTCCCCACACAGGTCTCCTTCCCAAGCTCACTTACTCTCACCACCTTCTTCACCCCAACATTCACTCCTCTTTTCTGAAAACCCATACTAATCTTCACCTTAGCCTCCACAAGATAATGATCAGACATCCCTCCAGTTGCACCTCTCAGCACATTAACATCCAAAAGTCTCTCTTTCGCACGCCTGTCAATTAACACGTAATCCAATAACGCTCTCTGGCCATCTCTCCTACTTACATAAGTATACTTATGTATATCTCGCTTTTTAAACCATATATATATATATATATATATATATATATATATATATAGCATCAGATTGGGGAAGGGCAGTGTGGTTTCAGAAGTGGTAGAGGATGTGTGGATCAGGTGTTTGCTTTGAAGAATGTATGTGAGAAATACTTAGGAAAGCAAATGGATTTGTATGTAGCATTTATGGATCTGGAGAAGGTATATGATAGAGTTTTTAGAGATGCTCTGTGGAAGGTATTAAGAATATATGGTGTGGGAGGCAAGTTGGTAGAAGCAGTGAAAAGTTTTTATCGAGGTTGTATGGCATGTGTACGTGTAGGAAGAGAGGAAAGTGATTGCTTCTCAGTGAATGTAGGTTTGCGGCAGGGGTGTGTGATGTCTCCATGGTTGTTTAATTTGTTTATGGAAGGGGTTGTTAGGAAGGTGAGTGCAAGAGTTTTGGAGAGAGGGGCAAGTATGAAGTCTGTTGTGGATGAGAGAGCTTTGGATGTGAGTCAGTTGTTGTTCGCTGATGGTACAGCGCTGGTGGCTAATTCATGTGAGAAACTGCAGAAGCTGGTGACTGAGTTTGGTAAAGTGTGTAAAAAAAGAAAGTTAAGAGTAAATGTGAATAAGAGCAAGGTTATTAGGTACAGTAGGGTTGAGGGTCGAGTCAATTGGGAGGTAAGTTTGAATGGAGAAAAACTGGAGAAAGTAAAGTGTTTTAGATATCTGGGAGTGGATCTGGCAGCGGATGGAACCATGGAAGCGGAAGTGGATCATAGGGTGGGGGAGGGGGCGAAAATCCTGGGAGCCTTGAAGAATATGTGGAAGTCGAGAACATTATCTCGGAAAGCAAAAATGGGTATGTTTGAAGGAATAGTGGTTCCAATAATTTTGTATGATTGAGAGGCGTGGGCTTTGGATCGAGTTGTTCGCAGGAGGGTGGATGTGCTGGAAATGAGATGTTTGAGGACAATGTGTGGTGTGAGGTGGTTTGATCGAGTAAGTAACGTAAGGGTAAGAGTGATGTGTGGAAATAAAAAGAGCGTTTTTGAGAGAGCAGAAGAGGGTGTTTTGAAATGGTTTGGGCACATGGAGAGAATGAGTGAGGAAAGATTGACCAAGAGGATATATGTGTCGGAGGTGGAGGGAACGAGGAGAAATGGGACACCAAATTGGAGGTGGAAAGATGGAGTGAAAAAGATTTTGTGTGATCGGGGCCTGAACATGCAGGAGGGTGAAAGGAGGGCAAGGAATATATATATATATATATATATATATATATATATATATATATATATATATATATATATATATATATATATATATATATATATATATATATATATATATATATATATATATATATATATATATATATATATATATATATATATATATATATATATATATATATATATATATATATATATACATATATATATATACATATATATATATATATATTCATATATATATATATATATTTTTGCACAGTTGTCCCGGGTTCGATCCTGGCTGTTGAAGGTTTGCATGTTCTATGAATGTGCGCGTTCATATGCACTTTATTCGTATTCGTATACCTCCGCGTTGTACAGTTAGGTTCGGTAAAATGCTATCTGCTGGCTGTGTGCGCCTGTTGGGAAATAATCGGTGTAGATCCCGTTGCTCACCAATATGAGACGAAGGGTATTCGAGTACATAGTATTCGAATAGTTATTTCCTTTCAGCCAGGCCCATAGCCTAGAGGTTGGGATTCCTGCCTCTTGCACAGGGGTCCGGGTTCGGTCCAAACATCTGGAGGTTTGTATGATATATATATATATATATATATATATATATATATATATATATATATATATATATATATATATATATATATATATATATATATATATATATATATAAATATATATATATATTTTTTTTTTTTTTTATACTTTGTCGCTGTCTCCCGCGTTTGCGAGGTAGCGCAAGGAAACAGACGAAAGAAATGGCACAACCCCCCCCCCCCCATACACATGTATATACATACGTCCACACACACGCAAATATACATACCTACACAGCTTTCCATGGTTTACCCCAGACGCTTCACATGCCTTGATTCAATCCACTGACAGCACGTCAACCCCGGTATACCACATCGCTCCAATTCACTCTATTCCTTGCCCTCCTTTCACCCTCCTGCATGTTCAGGCCCCGATCACACAAAATCTTTTTCACTCCATCTTTCCACCTCCAATTTGGTCTCCCTCTTCTCCTCGTTCCCTCCACCTCCGACACATATATCCTCTTAATCAATCTTTCCTCACTCATTCTCTCCATGTGCCCAAACCACTTCAAAACACCCTCTTCTGCTCTCTCAACCACGCTCTTTTTATTTCCACACATCTCTCTTACCCTTACGTTACTCATTCGATCAAACCACCTCACACCACACATTGTCCTCAAACATCTCATTTCCAGCACATCCATCCTCCTGCGCACAACTCTATCCATAGCCCACGCCTCAAAACCATACAACATTGTTGGAACCACTATTCCTTCAAACATACCCATTTTTGCTTTCCGAGATAATGTTCTCGACTTCCACACATTCTTCAAGGCCCCCAGAATTTTCGCCCCCTCCCCCACCCTATGATCCATATATATATATAGAAAAAGAATGAATGTTGGGGTGAAGAGGGTGGTGAGAGTAAGTGAGCTTGGGAAGGAGACTTGTGTGAGGAAGTACCAGGAGAGACTGAGTACAGAATGGAAAAAGGTGAGAACAATGGAAGTAAGGGGAGTGGGGGAGGAATGAGATGTATTTAGGGAATCAGTGATGTATTGCGCAAAAGATGCTTGTGGCATGAGAAGAGTGGGAGGTGGGTTGATTAGAAAGGGTAGTGAGTGGTGGGATGAAGAAGTAAGAGTATTAGTGAAAGAGAAGAGAGAGGCATTTGGACGATTTTTGCAGGATAAAATGCAGTTGAGTGGGAGACGTATAAAAGAAAGAGATAGGAGGTCCAGAGAAAGGTGCAAGAGGTGAAAAAAATGGCAAATGAGATTTGGAGTGAGAGAGTATCATTAAATTTTAGGGAGAATAAAAAGATGTTCTGGAAGGAGGTAAATAAAATGCGTAAGACAAGGGAGCAAATGGGAACTTCAGTGAAGGGCGCAAATGGGGAGGTGATAACAAGTAGTGGTGATGTGAGAAGGAGATGGAGTGAGTATTTTGAAGGTTTGTTGAATGTCTTTGATGATAGAGTGGCGGATATAGGGTTTTTTAGTCGAGGTGGTGTGCAAAGTGCGAGGGTTAGGGAAAATGATTTGGTAAACAGAGAAGAGGTAGTAAAAGCTTTGCGGAAGATGAAAGCCGGCAAGGCAGCAGGTTTGGATGGTATTGCACTGGAATTTATTAAAAAAGGGGGTGACTGTATTGTTGACCGGATGGTAAGGTTATTTAATGTATGTATGACTCACGGTGAGGTGCCTGAGGATTGGCGGAATGCGTGCATAGTGCCATTGTACAAAGGCAAAGGGGATAAGAGTGAGTGCTCCAATTACAGAGGTAAAAGTTTGTTGAGAATTCCTGGTAAATTATATGGGAGGGTATTGATTGAGAGGGTGAAGGCATGTACAGAGTATCAGATTGGGGAAGAGCAGTGTGGTTTCAGAAGTGGTAGAGGATGTGTGGATCAGGTGTTTGCTTTGAAGAATGTATGTGAGAAATACTTAGAAAAGCAAATGGATTTGTATGTAGCATTTATGGATCTGGAGAAGGCATATGATAGAGTTGATAGAGATGCTCTGTGGAAGGTATTAAGAATATATGGTGTGGGAGGCAAGTTGTTAGAAGCAGTGAAAAGTTTTTATCGAGGATGTAAGGCATGTGTACGTGTAGGAAGAGAGGAAAGTGATTGGTTCTCAGTGAATGTAGGTTTGCGGCAGGGGTGTGTGATGTCTCCATGGTTGTTTAATTTGTTTATGGATGGGGTTGTTAGGGAGGTGAATGCAAGAGTTTTGGAGAGAGGGGCAAGTATGAAGTCTGTTGGGGATGAGAGAGCTTGGGAAGTGAGTCAGTTGTTGTTCGCTGAAGATACAGCGCTGGTGGCTGATTCATGTGAGAAACTGCAGAAGCTGGTGACTGAGTTTGGTAAAGTGTGTGGAAGAAGAAAGTTAAAAGTAAATGTGAATAAGAGCAAGGTTATTAGGTACAGTAGGGTTGAGGGTCAAGTCAACTGGGAGGTGAGTTTGAATGGAGAAAAACTGGAGGAAGTGAAGTGTTTTTGATATCTGGGAGTGGATATGGCAGCGGATGGAACCATGGAAGCGGAAGTGGATCATAGGGTGGGGGAGGGGGCGAAAATTCTGGGAGCCTTGAAGAATGTGTGGAAGTCGAGAACATTATCTCGGAAAGCAAAAATGGGTATGTTTGAAGGAATAGTGGTTCCATCAATGCTGTATGGTTGCGAGGCATGGGCTATGGATAGAGTTGTGCGCAGGAGGATGGATGTGCTGGAAATGAGATGTTTGAGGACAATGTGTGGTGTGAGGTGGTTTGATCGAGTAAGTAACGTAAGGGTAAGAGAGATGTGTGGAAATAAAAAGAGCGTGGTTGAGAGAGCAGAAGAGGGTGTTTTGAAATGGTTTGGGCACATGGAGAGAATGAGTGAGGAAAGATTGACCAAGAGGAAATATGTGTCGGAGGTGGAGGGAACGAGGAGAAGAGGGAGACCAAATTGGAGGTGGAAAGATGGAGTGAAAAAGATTTTGAGTGATCGGGGCCTGAACATGCAGGAGGGTGAAAGGAGGGCAAGGAATAGAGTGAATTGGAGCGATGTGGTATACCGGGGTTGACGTGCTGTCAGTGGATTGAATCGGGGCATGTCAAGCGTCTGGGGTAAACCATGGAAAGCTGTGTAGGTATGTATATTTGCGTGTGTGGACGTATGTATATACATGTGTATGGGGATGGGTTGGGCCATTTCTTTCGTCTGTTTACTTGCGCTACCTCGCAAACGCGGGAGACAGCGACAAAGTAAAAAAAAAAAAAAAAGGAAAATATAAATATATATATATCAATATATATGGGAGCCTTGAAGAATGTGTGGAAGTCGAGAACATTATCTCGGAAAGTAAAAATGGGTATGTTTGAAGGAATAGTGGTTCCAGCAATGTTGTATGGTTCCGAGGCGTGGGCTATGGATAGAGTTGTGCGCAGGAGGATGGATGTGCTGGAAATGAGATGTTTGAGGACAATGTGTGGTATGAGGTGGTCTGATCGATTAAGTAACGTAAGTGTAAAAGAGATGTGTGGAAATAAAAAGAGCGTGGTTGAGAGAGCAGAAGAGGGTGTTTTGAAATGGTTTGGGCACATGGAGAGAATGAGTGAGGAAAGATTGACTAATAGGATATATGTATCGGAGGTGGAGGGAACGAGGAAAAGAGGGAGACCAAATTGGAGGTGGAAAGATGAAGTGAAAAAGATTTTGTGTGATCGGGGCCTGAACATGCAGGAGGGTGAAAGGAGGGCAAGGAACAGAGTGAATTGGAGCGATGTGGTATACCGGGGTTGACGTGCTGTCAGTGGATTGAATCAAGGCATGTGAAGCGTCTGGGGTAAACCATGGAATGCTGTGTAGGTATGTATATTTGCGTGTGTGGACATATGTATAAACATGTGTATGGCGGGTGGGTTGGGCCATTTCTTTCGTCTGTTTCCTTGCGCTACCTCGCAAACGCGGGAGACAGCGACAAAGCAAAAAAAAAAAAAAAAATATATATATATATATGTATATATATATATATATATATATATATATATATATATATATATATATATATATATATATATATATATATATATATATATATATATATATATATATATGTATATGTGTATATATACATATATATATGTATATATACACATCCTGCCTGCAGTAGCATGCTTTCTGACATGTTTCATGAGCTCCTCTTCGCCAACGAAACTACCTTGGCCCACCAGTGATGCTACTACGTTTGTGAATCAAGAACCATTGCAACACAAACCTCGCCAGGTGGTAGAGTGTCCCGCAGTGTATGGAGACAGACTTCCCCAGAACTTTTTTTAAAGGGGAAGTAAATGTTTATAGTTGTGTTACTGGAGTGATAGTTTTCATACATGGTGCTTTGACAAGAAAATAGTGAAATTGGAAAAAATGTAGCTTAGACATTGAAGCTTATTGATACAGAGGTTAAATTGATGAGAACTACTATTGACGTTTGTGTAAATAAATTAAACATTTCCTTTCCATAGCCAGAGGTTGAACCATTATGTGACATTCATTTTTTCATTTCATTTCAAGCTAGAAGTTTCAGTTTTCCAAATTGTTTCTTACATTTTTCACATGTATATATATGTATGTGTGTGTGTGTGTATATGTGCGTGTGTGTGTGTATGTGTGTGTATGTGTATATATATATATGTATATTATCCCTGGGGATAGGGGTGAAAGAATACTTCCCACGCATTCCTCGCGTGTCGTAGAAAGCGACTAGAGGGGACGGGAGCGGGGGGCCAGAAATCCTCCCCTCCTTGTATTTTTTTTTTTTTTTTAACTTTCTAAAATGGGAAACAGAAGAAGGAGTCACGCGGGGAGTGCTCATCCTCCTCGAAGGCTCAGATTGGGGTGCCTAAATGTGTGTGGATGTAACCAAGATGTGAAAAAAGGAGAGATAGGTAGTATGTTTGAGGAAAGGAACCTGGATGTTTTGGCTCTGAGTGAAACGAAGCTCAAGGGTAAAGGGGAAGAGTGGTTTGGGAATGTCTTGGGAGTAAAGTCAGAGGTTAGTGAGAGGACAAGAGCAAGGGAAGGAGTAGCAGTACTCCTGAAACAGGAGTTGTGGAAGTATGTGATAGAATGTATGAAAGTAAATTCTCGATTAATATGGGTAAAACTGAAAGTTGATGGAGAGAGATGGGTGATTATTGGTGCATATGCACCTGGGCATGAGAAGAATGATCATGAGAGGCAAGTGTTTTGGGAGCAGCTGAATGAGTGTGTTAGTGGTTTTGATGCACGAGACCGGGTTATAGTGTTAGGTGATTTGAATGCAAAGGTGAGTAATGTGGCAGTTGAGGGAATAATTGGTATACATGGGGTGTTCAGTGTTGTAAATGGAAATGGTGAAGAGCTTATAGATTTATGTGCTGAAAAAGGACTGATGATTGGGAATACCTGGTTTAAAAAGCGAGATATACATAAGTATACTTATGTAAGTAGGAGAGATGGCCAGAGAGCGTTATTGGTTTACGTGTTAATTGACAGGCGCGCGAAAGAGAGACTTTTGGATGTTAATGTGCTGAGAGGTGCAACTGGAGGGATGTCTGATCATTATCTTGTGGAGGCTAAGGTGAAGATTTGTATGGGCTTTCAGAAAAGAAGAGTGAATGTTGGGATGAAGACGGTGGTGAGAGTAAGTGAGCTTGGGAAGGAGACTTGTGTGAGGAAGTACCAGGAGAGACTGAGTACAGAATGGAAAAAGGTGAGAACAATGGAAGTAAGGGGAGTGGGGGAGGAATGGGATGTATTTAGGGAATCAGTGATGGATTGCGCAAAAGATGCTTGTGGCATGAGAAGAGTGGGAGGTGGGTTGATTAGAAAGGGTAGTGAGTGGTGGGATGAAGAAGTAAGAGTATTAGTGAAAGAGAAGAGAGAGGCATTTGGACGATTTTTGCAGGGAAAAAATGAAATTGAGTGGGAGACATATAAAAGAAAGAGACAGGAGGTCAAGAGAAAGGTGCAAGAGGTGAAAAAAAGGGCAAATGAGAGTTGGGGTGAGAGACTATCAGTAAATTTTAGGGAGAATAAAAAGATGTTCTGGAAGGAGGTAAATAAAGTGCGTAAGACAAGGGAGCAAATGGGAACTTCAGTGAATGGCGCAAATGGGGAGGTGATAACAAGTAGTGGTGATGTGAGAAGGAGATGGAGTGAGTATTTTGAAGGTTTGTTGAATGTGTTTGATGATAGAGTGGCAGATATAGTGTGTTTTGGTCGAGGTGGTGTGCAAAGTGCGAGGGTTAGGGAAAACGAGTTGATAAACAGAGAAGAGGTAGTAAAAGCTTTGCGGAAGATGAAAGCCGGCAAGGCAGCAGGTTTGGATGGTATTGCAGTGGAATTTATTAAAAAAGGGGGTGACTGTATTGTTGACTGGTTGGTAAGGTTATTTAATGTGTGTATGACTCATGGTGAGGTGCCTGAGGATTGGCGGAATGCGTGCATAGTGCCATTGTACAAAGGCAAAGGGGATAAGAGTGAGTGCTCAAATTACAGAGGTATAAGTTTGTTGAGTATTCCTGGTAAATTATATGGGAGGGTATTGATTGAGAGGGTGAAGGCATGTACAGAGCATCAGATTGGGGAAGAGCAGTGTGGTTTCAGAAGTGGTAGAGGATGTGTGGATCAGGTGTTTGCTTTGAAGAATGTATGTGAGAAATACTTAGAAAAGCAAATGGATTTGTATGTAGCATTTATGGATCTGGAGAAGGCATATGATAGAGTTGATAGAGATGCTCTGTGGAAGGTATTAAGAATATATGGTGTGAGAGGTAAGTTGTTAGAAGCAGTGAAAAGTTTTTATCGAGGATGTAAGGCATGTGTACGTGTAGGAAGAGAGGAAAGTGATTGGTTCTCAGTGAATGTAGGTTTGCGGCAGGGGTGTGTGATGTCTCCATGGTTGTTTAATTTGTTTATGGATGGGGTTGTTAGGGAGGTGAATGCAAGAGTTTTGGAGAGAGGGGCAAGTATGAAGTCTGTTGGGGATGAGAGAGCTTGGGAAGTGAGTCAGTTGTTGTTCGCTGATGATACAGCGCTGATGGCTGATTCATGTGAGAAACTGCAGAAGCTGGTGACTGAGTTTGGTAAAGTGTGTGAAAGAAGAAAGTTAAGAGTAAATGTGAATAAGAGCAAGGTTATTAGGTGCAGTAGGGTTGAGGGTCAAGTCAATTGGGAGGTGAGTTTGAATGGAGAAAAACTGGAGGAAGTGAAGTGTTTTAGATATCTGGGAGTGGATCTGGCAGCGGATGGAACCATGGAAGCGGAGGTGGATCATAGGGTGGGGGAGGGGACGAAAATTCTGGGAGCCTTGAAGAATGTGTGGAAGTCGAGAACATTATCTCGGAAAGCAAAAATGGGTATGTTTGAAGGAATAGTGGTTCCAACAATGTTGTATGGTTGCGAGGCGTGGACTATGGATAGAGTTGTGCGCAGGAGGATGGATATGCTGGAAGTGAGATGTTTGAGGACAATGTGTGGTGTGAGGTGGTTTGATCGAGTAAGTAACGTAAGGGTAAGAGAGATGTGTGGAAATAAAAAAAAGCGTGGTTGAGAGAGCAGAAGAGGGTGTTTTGAAATGGTCACATGGAGAGGATGAGTGAGGAAAGATTGACCAAGAGGATATATGTGTCGGAGGTGGAGGGAACGAGGAGAAGAGGGAGACCAAATTGGAGGTGGAAAGATGGAGTGAAAAAGATTTTGTGTGATCGGGGCCTGAACATGCAGGAGGGTGAAAGGAGGGCAAAGAATAGAGTGAATTGGAGCGATGTGGTGTACCGGGGTTGATGTGCTGTCGGTGGATTGAATCAAGGCATGTGTATGGGGGTGGGTTGGGCCATTTCTTTCGTCTGTTTCCTTGCGCTACCTCGCAAACGCGGGAGACAGTGACAAAGCAAAAAAAAAAAAAAAAAAAAAAATGTATATGTATATATATATATGTATATATATATGTATGTGTATATATATATATATATATATATATATATATATATATATATATATATATATATATATATATATATATATATATATATATATATATATATATATATATATATATATATATATATATATTATATATATATATATATATATTCTTCTTCTTCTTCATACTATTCGCCATTTCCCGCGATAGCGAGGTAGCGTTAAGAACAGAGGACTGGGCCTTTGAGGGAACATCCTCACCTGGCCCCCTTCTCCGTTCCTTCTTTTGGAAAATTAAAAAAAAAAAAACGAGAGGGGAGGATTTCCAGCCCCCCGCTCCCTTCCCTTTTATTCGCCTTCTACGACACGCAGGGAATACGTGGGAAGTATTCTTTCTCCCCTATCCCCAGGGATAATATATATATATATATATATATATATATATATATATATATATATATATATATATATATATATATATATATATATATATATATATATATATATATATATATATATATATATATATATATACATATATATATATATATATATATATATATATATATATATATATATATATATATATATATATATATATATATATATATATATATATATATACTAATAATGATAATAATAATATAATATTATTGTTGAGAGAGCAGAAGAGGGTGTTTTGAAATGCTTTGGTCACATGGAGAGAATGAATGAGGAAAGATTGACCGAGAGGATATCTGTGTCGGAGGTGGAGGGAACGAGAAGTGGGAGAACAAATTGGAGAGGGAAAGATGGAGTGAAAAAGGTTTTGAGTGATCGGGGCCTGAACATGCAGGAGGGTTAAAGGCGTGCAAGGAATAGAGTGAATTGGAACGATGTGGTATACCGGGGTCGACGTGCTGTCAATGGATTGAACCAGGGCATGTGAAACGTCTGGGGTAAACATGAAAAGTTGTGTGGGGCCTGGATGTCGAAAGGGAGCTGTGGTTTTGTTGCATTATTACATGACAGCTACAGACTGTGTGAACGAATGTGGCCTTTGTGTCTATTCCTAGCGCTACCTCGCGCACATGCGGGGGGAGAGGGTTGTTATTTCATGTGTGGCGGGGTGGCGATGGGAATGAATAAAGGCAGACAGTATGAATCATGTACATGTGTATATATGTATATGTCTGTGTGTGTACATATATGTATCGGTTGAGATGCATAGGTATGAATATGTGCGTGTGTGGACGTGTATGTATATACATGTGTATGTGGGTGGGTTGGGCCTTTCTTTCGTCTGTTTCCTTGCGCTACCTCGCTAACGCGGGAGACAGCGACAAAGTAGAATAGAATAGATATTTATATATATATATATATATATATATATATATATATATATATATATATATATATATATATATATATATATATATATATATATATATATATATATATATATATATATATATATATATATATACATAGAGAGAGAGAGAGAGCCTACCTATGTGAGCTTGATCATGCCGTGGATGTAAAAGCTTTTATTTTCATCTTTTATTACCATTTCATTGTTTATGTATGTATTTGCAGGACTTGATAAATGAAGGTGCTATGAGTACTGGTACTTTATTATCATATGTTTGAATCTATTACATATAAGATCATGAATTATTCTGAAGATAGTAAACTTATTTCTGACACCTAAACAAACAGACTCCTCTACAGGCTCCAAATATGTTAGACTGCTCGACCTGCGGTAACTAATGTCCAGGTTTTGCTCCCACAAATATACTTCATTTAAAAGTATATGCTAATCTATCGTGCTTCTAGCTTTATTATTGAGCAAGGTTTTCTTATTAACATTCCAAGGTCTGACAGGTGATAGCTAAAATCGATAAATGACAGTCTAGGTCTGATCAATGACAGACATGATTGACAAGCGTTAGCCCAGGTTTGACAAATGACAACTTAGGCCGACATATGACGGCAGCAATAGAAAAATGACAGCCACGTCTGAGAAATGACAGCCCAGTATGACAAATGAATCCCCAGGTCTGAGAAAACATAACCTAGCTGAAACATATGACAGTCCAGGTCTGACAATTGACTGCCCAGTTCTGACAAAAGACAGCCAAGATTGACAATTAACAGCCTTGGTCTGATAAATGACTGACAAGCTCTGACAAATGACAACCCAGATCTGACATATGATCACTGTCCATCCTATGCTTTTGTCACTTCCAATCTATTTTAATCATTATTTGTTTTGGTTGGAAAACTTAGATTTTTTTTCTTTTGCTTAACATTTTTTTTTCATTATTCAATTATCAAAACTTGAAATCATTATCTTTTATTTGTAGATAGATGGTCAAGAATTGGCAAAGCACATTTCAGTGAAATATACAAAGTGGTTAGAGATTTTATATAGCTATTACTTGAATCTGTGTCATCATTTTTGTCTCGTTTTCTACAGAAAGGATGAAATATATTTTCTGTCTCTTTTCCATATCATGAGAGAATCATTTTGCTTATGACGATAATGATGAACTTGTTGTGTCCCTCATGGTCAGTATCAGATGATTCTCATCAAGTATATCTCTGATGGTCTTCAGAATAGGTTTATTTGTAGCTTTGTCAAACTAATGTAAAACTTGAAACATCTTGTTAGAAAATAAGAAAATTCGTAATCCATCCAAACTCTTCTGAAAGTTCTGCTGGAGGAAGGTTGATGGGATACCACAGTCTTGTGTGTTCAGTGAGTCAGCATCAGGATCGGTGGGACATGTGGAACATCAGACCAGGTCAACGTAGGCTGGGTAGGTTATGCTGGGATTTCCGTCTGTAAGCAAATGCATCGATATAATGCCTTCACATAATTACTATCATTGATATATTTCAACTCAACCAAACTCATATAATATCTTCACATAATTACTATCACTGACATATTTCAACTCAACCAAACACAGACAAAACAAACACACATCCTGTGTGCCTGTGTGAGTTTCAGTGTGTACATGTATAGAGAGACCTTCAGAGAATGGGAGAGATTAAAACAAAATTCCTAAAGCTGTGTGAGTGAAATCATCTATTAACGACAATGTGGGAGAAGCCTAATGACTCACCGCTAACAAACTGAAAACATTTCCACAATATTAGAATGGAGAGAATTAAGGTCATTAAATACGAGGAGCATACCTCACTTTACATGCAAACGGTCAGTCTATTCTTATTGTATTTTCTCAACTACTCATCATCACAATCGCAAATGAATTAACTAAATTTATATATATAATTTATGATTATTTGCCATTTCCCGCATTAGCAAAGTAACGTCAAGAACAGAGGACTGAGCCTTATAGGAACATACATATATAGGTAGCATGTTCAAGGAAAGGAGCCTGGATGTTTTGCCTCTGAGTGAAACGAAGCTCAAGTGTAAAGGGGAAGAGTAGTTTGGGAATGTCTTGGGAGTAAAGTCAGGGGTTAGTGACAGAACAAGAGCAAGGGAAGGAGTAGCACTACTCCTGAAACAGGAGTGGTGGCAGTATGTGATAGAGTGTAAAAAAGTAAATTCTAGATTGATATGGATAAAACTAAAAGTGGATGGAGAGAGATGGGTTATTATTGGTGCATATGCACCTAAGCATGGGAAGAAAGATAATGCGAGGCAAGTGTTTTGGGAGCAGCTGAGTGAGTGTGTTAGTAGTTTCGATGCACGAGATCGGGTTATAGTGATGGGTGATTCAAATGCAAAGGTGAGTAATGTGGCATGTGTACGTTGGTATACATGGGGTGTTCAGTGTTGTAAATGGAAATGATGAAGAGCTTATAGATCTATATGCTGAAAAAAGACTGGTGATTGGGAATACGTGGTTTAAAAAGAGAAATATATATAAGTATACGTATGTAAATAGGAGAGATGGGCAGAGAGCGTTATTGGATTACGTGTTAATTGATAGGTGCGCAAAAGACACTCTTTTGGATGTTCATGTGACCAGGGGTGCAACTGGAGGGATGTCTGATCATTATCTTGTAGAGGCAAAGGTGAAGATTTGTAGAGGATGTAAGAAAGGAAGAGAGAATGTTGGGGTGAAAAGAGTGGTGAGAGTAAGTGAACTTGGGAAGGAGACTTGTGTGAGGAAGTACCAGGAGGGACTGAGTACAGAAAGGAAAAAGGTAAGAACAAAGGACGTAAGGGGAGTGGGGGAGGAATGGGATGTATTTAGGTAAAGAGTGATGGCTTGCGCAAAAGATGCTTCTGGCATGAGAAGCGTGGGAGGTGGGAAAATCAGAAAGTGAAGTGAGTGGTGAGATGAAGAGGCAAGATTATTAGTGAAAGAGAAGAGAGAGGCATTTAGACGATTTTTGCAAGGAAATAATGCAAGTGAGTGGAAGATGTATAAAAGAAAGAGGCAGGAGGTCAAGAGAAAGGTGCAAGAGATCAAGAGAAAGGTGTAAGAGGTGAAAAAGAGGCCAAATGAGAGTTAGGTTGAGAAAGTATAATCAAATTATAGGGAGAACAAAAAAAAGTTTTGGAAGAAGGTGAAAAAGTGCGAAAGACAATGGAATAATTGGGAACATCAGTGAAGGGGGCTAATGGGTAGGTGATATCAAGTAGTTGTGATATGAGAAGGAGATGAAGTGATTATTTTGAAAGTTTGTTGAATGCGTTTCATGATAGGGTGGCAGATATAAGGCGTGTTGGTCGAAGTGGTGTGCAAAGTGAGAGGGTTAGGGAGAATGATTTAGTAAACAGAAAAGAGGTAGTAAAAGCTTTGCGGAAGATAAAAGCCGGCAAGGCAGCGGGTTTGGATGGTATTGCAGTGGAATGAATTAAAAAGAGGGGTGACAGTATTGTTGACTGGTTGGTAAAGTTATCTAATGCATGGATGACACATGGTGAGGTGCCTGAGGATTGGCGGAGTCCTTGCATGGAGCCATTGTACAAAGTCAAAGGGGATAAAAGTGAGTGCGCAAATTACAGAGGTATAAGTTTGTTGAGTATTCCTAGGAATTTATATGGGAGGGTATTGATTGAAAGGGTGAAGGCAAGTACAGAGCATAAGATTGGGTAAGAGCAATGTGGTTTCAGAAGTAGTGGAGGATATGTGGATCAGGTGTTTGCTTTGAAGAATGTATGTGAGAAATACTTAGAAAAGCAAATGGATTTTTAAGTAGCATTTATGGATCTGGCGAAGGCATAAGATAGAGTTGATAGAGATGCTCTGTGGAAGGTACTAATAGTATATGGTGTAGGAACCAAGTTGGGAGAAGCAGTGAAAAGTTTTTTTATCCAGGATGTAATGCATGTGTACGTTTAAGAAGAGAGGAAAGTGATTGGTTCTCAGTGAATAATGGTTTCCGGCAGGGGTACGTGATGTCTCTATGGGTATTTGATTTGTTTATGAATGGGGTTGTTAGGGAGGTAAATGCAAGAGTTTTGGAAAGAGGGCCAAGTATGCAGTCTGTTGTGGATGAGATAGCTTGGGAAGTGAGTCAGTTGTTGTTCGCTGATGATACAGCGCTGGTGGCTGATTCGGGTGAGAAACTGCAGAAGCTGGTGACTGAGTTTGGTAAAGTTTGTGAGAGAAGAAAGTTGAGAGTAAGTGTGAATAAGAGCAAGGTTATTAGGTAGAGTAGGGTTGAGGGACAAGTCAATTGGGAGATAAGTTTGAATGGAGAAAACCTGGAGGAAGTGAAGAGTTTTAGATGTCTGTGAGTGGATTTGGCAGTGGATGGAACTATTGAAGCGAAAGTGAGTCATAGGATGGGGGATGGGACAAAATTTCTGGGAGCCTTGAAAAATGTGAGGAAATCGAGAAAGTTATCTTGGAAAGCAAAAATGGGTATGTTTGAAGGATAATGGTTTCAACAATGTTATATTGTTGCGAGGCGTGGGCTATAGATAGAGTTGTGCGGAGGAGGGTGGATGTGCTGGAAATGATTTGTTTGAGGACAGCATGTGGTGTGAGGTGGTTTGATCGAGTAAGTAATAAAAGGATAAGAGAGAAGTGTGGTAATAAAAAGAGGGTGGTTGAGAGAGCAGAAGTGGGTGTTTTGAAATGGTTTGGTCACATGGAGAGAATGAGTGAGGAAAGATTGACCAAGAGGATATATATGTTAGAGGTGGAGGGAACAAGGAGTAGTGGGAGACCAAATTGGAGGTGGAAAGATGGAATGAAAAAGATTTTGAGTGATCGGGGCCTGAACATGCAGGAAGGTGAAAGGCATGCAAGGGATAGAGTGAATTGGAAAGATGTGGTATAACGGGGTCGACGTGCTGTCAATGGATTAAACCAGGGCAAGTGAAACGTCTGGGGTAAAGCAGAGAAAATTTTGTGCGGCCTGGATGTGGAAAGAGCGCTCTGGTTTCCGTGCATTATATATGACAGGAAGAGACAGAGTGTGAAAGAATGGGGCCTTTCTTGTCTTTTCGTAGCGCTACCTCGCGCAGATGCGGGGGGATGGGGCTGTCATTTCATGTGTGGCGTCGTAGCGACGAGAATGAATAAGGGCACACAGTATGAATTATGTACATATGTATATATATATATATATATATATATATACTCAACAAACTTATACCTCTGTAATCTGAGCACTCACTCTTATCCCCTTTGCCTTTGTACAATGGCACTATGCACGCATTCCGCCAATCCTCAGGCACCTCACCATGAGTCATACATACATTAAATAACCTTACCAACCAGTCAACAATACAGTCACCCCCTTTTTTAATAAATTCCACTGCAATACCATCCAAACCTGCTGCCTTGCCGGCTTTCATCTTCCGCAAAGCTTTTACTACCTCTTCTCTGTTTACCAAATCATTTTCCCTAACCCTCTCACTTTGCACACCACCTCGACCAAAACACCCTATATCTGCCACTCTGTCATCAGACACATTCAACAAACCTTCAAAATACTCATT
This sequence comes from Panulirus ornatus, assembly GCF_036320965.1. Classification (NCBI taxonomy): domain Eukaryota; kingdom Metazoa; phylum Arthropoda; class Malacostraca; order Decapoda; family Palinuridae; genus Panulirus; species Panulirus ornatus. Next base: position 33,979,154 of record NC_092279.1, on the reverse strand, counting down.
CCATCTCCTTCTCACATCACCACTACTTGTTATCACCTCCCCATTTACGCCCTTCACTGAAGTTCCCATTTGCTCCCTTGTCTTACGCACCCTATTTACCTCCTTCCAGAACATCTTTTTATTCTCCCTAAAATTTACTGATAGTCTCTCACCCCAACTCTCATTTGCCCTTTTTTTCACCTCTTGCACCTTTCTCTTGACCTCCTGTCTCTTTCTTTTATACTTCTCCCACTCAATTGCATTTTTTCCCTGCAAAAATCGTCCAAATGCCTCTCTCTTCTCTTTCACTAATACTCTTACTTCTTCATCCCACCACTCACTACCCTTTCTAAACAGCCCACCTCCCACTCTTCTCATGCCACAAGCATCTTTTGCGCAATCCATCACTGATTCCCTAAATACATCCCATGTACAGAGCATCAGATTGGGGAAGAGCAGTGCGGTTTCAGAAGTGGTAGAGGATGTGTGGATCAGGTGTTTGCTTTGAAGAATGTATGTGAGAAATACTTAGAAAAGCAAATGGATTTGTATGTAGCATTTATGGATCTGGAGAAGGCATATGATAGAGTTGATAGAGATGCTCTGTGGAAGGTATTAAGAATATATGGTGTGGGAGGCAAGTTGTTAGAAGCAGTGAAAAGTTTTTATCGAGGATGTAAGGCATGTGTACGTGTAGGAAGAGAGGAAAGTGATTGGTTCTCAGTGAATGTAGGTTTGCGGCAGGGGTGTGTGATGTCTCCATGGTTGTTTAATTTGTTTATGGATGGGGTTGTTAGGGAGGTAAATGCAAGAGTCCTGGAAAGGGGGGCAAGTATGAAGTCTGTTGGGAATGAGAGAGCTTGGGAAGTGAGTCAGTTGTTGTTCGCTGATGATACAGCGCTGGTGGCTGATTCATGTGAGAAACTGCAGAAGCTGGTGACGGAGTTTGGTAAAGTGTGTGGAAGAAGAAAGTTAAGAGTAAATGTGAATAAGAGCAAGGTTATTAGGTACAGTAGGGTTGAGGGTCAAGTCAATTGGGAGGTGAGTTTGAATGGAGAAAAACTGGAGGAAGTGAAGTGTTTTAGATATCTGGGAGTGGATCTGTCAGCGGATGGAACCATGGAAGCGGAAGTGGATCATAGGGTGGGGGAGGGGGCGAAAATTTTGGGAGCCTTGAAAAATGTGTGGAAGTCGAGAACATTATCTCGGAAAGCAAAAATGGGTATGTTTGAAGGAATAGTGGTTCCAACAATGTTGTATGGTTGCAAGGCGTGGGCTATGGATAGAGTTGTGCGCAGGAGGATGGATGTGCTGGAAATGAGATGTTTGAGGACAATGTGTGGTGTAAGGTGGTTTGATCGAGTAAGTAACGTAAGGGTAAGAGAGATGTGTGGAAATAAAAAGAGCGTGGTTGAGAGAGCAGAAGAGGGTGTTTTGAAATTGTTTGGACACATGGAGAGAATGAGTGAGGAAAGATTGACCAAGAGGATATATGTGTCGGAGGTGGAGGGAACGAGGAGAAGAGGGAGACCAAATTGGAGGTGGAAAGATGGAGTGAAAAAGATTTTGTGTGATCGGGGCCTGAACATGCAGGAGGGTGAAAGGAGGGCAAGGAATAGAGTGAATTGGAGCGATTTGGTATACAGGGGTTGACGTGCTGTCAGTGGAGTGAATCAAGGCATGTGAAGCGTCTGGGGTAAACCATAGAAAGCTGTGTAGGTATGTATATTTGCGTGTGTGGACGTGTGTATGTACATGTGTATGGGGGGGGGGGGTTGGGCCATTTCTTTCGTCTGTTTCCTTGCGCTACCTCGCAAACGCGGGAGACAGCGACAAAGTATAAAAAAAAATGTAGCTTAGACATTGAAGCTTATTGACACAGTGGTGAAATTGATGAGAACTGCTATTGACGTTTGTGTGAATAAATTGTACATTTCCTTTTCCATAGCCAGAGGTTGAACCATTATGTGACATTCATTTTTTTTCATTCATTTCAAGCTAAAAGTTTGTTTTCTAAATTGTTTCTTACATTTTTCATATGTATATATATGTATGTGTGTGTGTGTGTGTGTATGTGCATATGTGTGTGTGTGTGTGTGTGTGTGTATATGTATATATATATGTATATTATCCCTGGGGATAGGGGTGAAAGAATACTTCCCACGTATTCCTCGCGTGTCGTAGAAAGCGACTAGAGGGGACGGGAGCGGGGGGCCGGAAATCCTCCCCTCCTTGTATTAACTTTCTAAAATGGGAAACAGAAGATATATATATATATATATATATATATATATATATATATATATATATATATATATGAAAAGTTTTTATCGAGGATGTAAGGCATGTGTACGTGTAGGAAGAGAGGAAAGTGATTGGTTCTCAGTGAATGTAGGTTTGCGGCAGGGGTGTGTGATGTCTCCATGGTTGTTTAATTTGTTTATGGATGGGGTTGTTAGGGAGGTAAATGCAAGAGTCCTGGAAAGAGGGGCAAGTATGAAGTCTGTTGGGGATGAGAGAGCTTGGGAAGTGAGTCAGTTGTTGTTCGCTGATGATACAGCGCTGGTGGCTGATTCATGTGAGAAACTGCAGAAGCTGGTGACTGAGTTTGGTAAAGTGTGTGGAAGAAGAAAGTTAAGAGTAAATGTGAATAAGAGCAAGGTTATTAGGTACAGTAGGGGTGAGGGTCAAGTCAATTGGGAGGTGAGTTTGAATGGAGAAAAACTGGAGGAAGTGAAGTGTTTTAGATATCTGGGAGTGGATCTGGCAGCGGATGGAACCATGGAAGCGGAAGTGGGTCATAGGGTGGGGGAGGGGGCGAAAATTTTGGGAGCCTTGAAAAATGTGTGGAAGTCGAGAACATTATCTCGGAAAGCAAAAATGGGTATGTTTGAAGGAATAGTGGTTCCAACAATGTTGTATGGTTGCGAGGCGTGGGCTATGGATAGAGATGTGCGCAGGAGGATGGATGTGCTGGAAATGAGATGTTTGAGGACAATGTGTGGTGTGAGGTGGTTTGATCGAGTAAGTAACGTAAGGGTAAGAGAGATGTGTGGAAATAAAAAGAGCGTGGTTGAGAGAGCAGAAGAGGGTGTTTTGAAATGGTTTGGGCACATGGAGAGAATGAGTGAGGAAAGATTGACCAAGAGGATATATGTGTCGGAGGTGGAGGGAACGAGGAGAAGAGGGAGACCAAATTGGAGGTGGAAAGATGGAGTGAAAAAGATTTTGTGTGATCGGGGCCTGAACATGCAGGAGGGTGAAAGGAGGGCAAGGAATAGAGTGAATTGGAACGATGTGGTATACAGGGGTTGACGTGCTGTCAGTGGATTGAATCAAGGCATGTGAAGCGTCTGGGGTAAACCATGGAAAGCTGTGTAGGTATGTGTGTTTGCGTGTGTGGACGTATGTACATGTGTATGGGGGGGGGGGCCATTTCTTTCGTCTGTTTCCTTGCGCTACCTCGCAAACGCGGGAGACAGCGACAAAGTATAAAAAAAAAAGAAAAAAAAAAATATATATATTTATATATATATATATATATATATATATATATATATATATATATATATATATATATATATATATATATATATATATATATATATATATATATAAATATATTGGAAAGTATCATAATTTTGCGCGTGATCACGATATTCCTATGAGTCCACGGGGAAAATGAAACACGAAAAGTTCCCAAGTGTAATTTCGTGTAATAATCACATCATTAGGGGAGACACAAGAGAGAAATATAACAGTCTCTTCGATGTATATCAGCTGACTGTTATATTTCTCGCTTGTGTCTCCCCTGATGATGTGATTATTACACGAAAGTGCACTTGGTAACTTTTCGTGTTTCATTTTCCCCGTGGATTCATAGTAATATATATATATATATATATATATATATATATATATATATATATATATATATATATATATATATATATATATATATATTTTTCTTTTTTTTTTTACTTTGTTGCTGTTTCCCGCGTTTGCGAGGTAGCGCAACGAAGCAGACGAAAGAAATGGCCCAACCCACCCCCAGACACATGTATATACATACACGTCCACACAAGCAAATATACATACCTACACAGCTTTCCATGGCTTTACCCCAGGCGCTTCACATGCCCTGATTCAAATCACGGACAGCACATCAACCCCTGTATACCACATCGATCCAATTCACTCTATTCCTCGCCCTCCTTTCACCCTCCTGCATGTTCAGGCCCCGATCACACAAAATCTTTTCACTCCATCTTTCCACCTCCAATTTGGTCTCCCACTTCTCCTCGTTCCCTCCACCTCCGACACATATATCCTCTTGGTCAATCTTTCCTCACTCATTCTCTCCATGTGCCGAAACCATTTCAAAACACCCTCTTCTGCTCTCTCAACCACGCTCTTCTTATTTCCACACATCTCTCTTACCCTTACGTTACTTACTCGATCAAACCACCTCACACCACACATTGTCCTCAAACATCTCATTTCCAGCACATCCGCCCTCCTGCGCACAACTCTATCAATAGCCCACGCCTCGCAACCATACAAAATTGTTGGAACCACTATTCTTCAAACATACCCATTTTTGCTTTCCGAGATAATGTTCTCGACTTCTACACATTCTTCAAGGCTCCCAGGATTTTCGCCCCCTCCCCCACCCTATGATCCACTTCCGCTTACATGGTTCCATCCGCTGCCAGATCCACTCCCAGATATCTACAACACTTTACTTCCTCCAGTTTTTCTCCATTCAAACTTACCTCCCAATTGACTTGACTCTCAACCTTACTGTACCTGATAACCTTGCTCTTATTCACATTTACTCTTAACTTTCTTCTTTCATAGAGGAGGAGGATGAGCACTCCCCATGTGACTCCTTCTGTTTCCCCTTTCAGAAAGTTGAAATACAAGGAGGGAAGTGTTCATAGCCCCCTGCTCCCGTCCCCTTGCGTGGGAAGTATTCTTTTTTCTCTATCCCCAGGTATATATATATATATATATATATATATATATATATATATATATATATATATATATATATATATATATATATATGGATGGGGTTGTTAGGGAGGTGAATGCAAGAGTTTTGGAAAGAAGGGCAAGTATGCAGTCTGTTGTGGATGAGAGAGCTTGTTAAGTGAGTCAGTTGTTGGTCGCTGATGATACAGCGCTGGTGGCTGATTCATGTGAGAAACTGCTGAAGCTGGTGACTGAGTTTGGCAACGTGACTGACAGAAGAAAGCTGAGAGTAAATGTGAATAAGAGCAAACGTACAGTAGGGTTGAGGGAAAAGTCAATTGGGAGGTAAGTTTGAATGGAGGAAAACTGGAAGAAGTGAAGTGTGTTTTAGATATTTGGGAGTGGATTTGGCAGCAGATGCAACCATGGAAGCGCAAGTGAATCATAGGGTGGGGGGGGGGGTTTAAAGTTCTGGGGGCGTTGAAGAATATGTGGAAGTCGAGAATGTTATCTTGGAAAGCAAGAATGGACATGTTTGAAGGAATAGTGACTCCAATAATGATATGTAGTTGCGAGGCGTGGGCTATTGATAGAGTCGTGCGGAGGAGGTGGGGGAACGAGAAAGTGGGAGAAAAAATTTGGAGAAAAAGTGGATTTAAAAAAAAATTTTAAGTATCGGGGGCCTGAAAAAGCAGGAGGGTAAAAACCCTGCAAAATAGAGTAAATTTGGGAAACGATTGGATACCGGGGAAACGGCGTCAAGGGATTGAACCGGGGATTGAAACCCCTGGGGAAAACCCTTGAAAAAGTTTGTGGGCCTGGATGTGGAAAAGGGAGCGTGGTTTTTTTGAAATTAAATACTTTAAAACCAGCTAAGCCCTGGGGAAAAGGGGAATGGGGCCTTTTTTTGTCTTTTCCAACGCTCCCTCCCCAAAACTTTGGGGGGGAAAGGGGTTTTTTAATTTCATTGTGGGGGGGGCGGGGGAATGAAAAAAAGGGCAGACAGTATGAATCATGTAAAAGGGGAATATATGTATTTTGTCTGTGGTACATATAGAAATGGGTTGAGATGATAGGTTTTAATATGTGCGTGTGTGGACGTGTTTTTTAAAAACCCATTTTGTATGGGGGTGGGTGGGCCTTTTTTTCGCCCTTTTTTTCCCTTGCGCAACCATCGCTAACGGGGGAGACCCTGCGAAAAAAATAGAAATAATAAATTTTTTTGATATTTATTATAATAAAATATTTTATTAAAATAAAATTAAAAAAAACAAAAAAAAAAGAAAAAAAGAGAAGGGGGGCCTACCTATGGACTTAAACATCCCGGGGGTGAAAAAGCTTTTATTTTCATCTTTTATTACCATTTCATTGTTTTTATGTATTTGCGGGAAATTGAAAAATTTGAAGGTGCAATGATCCTGGTACTTTATTATCATATTTTTTGGGAATCTTTTAACATATAAGATCATAAATTATTTGAAGAAAAGTAAACTTATTCTGACACCTAAACAAACAGATTTCCTCAACGGGCCCTCCAAATATTTTTAGACTGCTCGACCTGGGGTTAACAAATGTCCAGGTTTTGCTCCCAAAAAATATACTTCTTTTTAAAAGAAATATCTAATCTTTTGTTTTCGGGCTTTTTATGAGCAAGTTTTTTTATTAACTTTCCCCCCAAGGTCGAAAGGTGAAACCCAAAAATCGAAAAAACAGCTGGGGGTCTGATCAATACGACATAATTACAAGCGTTACCCCCGGTTTGAAAAATTTAAAATTTTGGGCCCGACATATGACGGCAGCTTTGAAAAAGGGACACCCCACGTCCGAGAAATGAACAGCCCAGAAATGACAAATAAATTCCCCAGGCCCTGAGAAAACAAAAACCTAGCTGAAAAATGACAGTCCCGGGCCCACAAATTTACTGCCCCAGCCCCGACAAAAGACAGCCAAGATTGACAATTAACAGCCTTTGGGCTTATAAATGACTGACAAATTCCCGACAAAAGACAACCCAGACTGACATATGAAAAAAATGTCCCCTGCCCATGCTTTTGTCACTTTCCCAAACTAATTTTTAAATCAAATTTTTTGTTTTTGGGTTTTGGGAAAAATTAGATTTTTTTTCTTTTTTCTTAACATTTTTTTTTCATTAAATTTTAAATTTTCAAAAATTGAAATCATTATCTTTTATTTGAGATAAAAGGTTTCCAAGAATTGGAAAACAAATTTAAAGTGAAAAATACAAAGTGGTTAGAGTTTTTATATAGCTATTACTTGAATTTGTGTCATCATTTTTGTTTCGTTTTCAAACCAAAAAAGGGAAATGAAATATATTTTTTTTCTTTTCCTTAAAAAGGGGAAAAACATTTTGCTTATGACGATAATTTTGAACTTGTTTGCCCCCTTCATGGTAAATATCAGATATTCTCATCAAGTAATCCTAAAAATGGCCCTTCAGAAGGGGTTTTTTTTGGAGTTTTTGTCAAACAATTAAAACTTAAAACATCTTTTTAAAGAAATAAAAAAATTTTCTTTAAATCCATCCAAACCTTCAAAAGGGTTCTGCTGGAGGAAGGATGATGGAATACCAAAAGTCCTTGTGTTTCTTTAGCCCGCATAAAGGAACGGGGGGACAGGGTGGAACATCAACCGGGCCCAACAAAGGCGGGGTGGGTTTAGCGGGGTTTTCCGCCCGGGAAGAAAATGCTCATAAAATGCCTTCACAAAATTTACTATCATTGAATTTTTTCAACCAACCAAACCAAAAAATTTCCTTCACAAAATTCCCATCTTTGCCCAAAATTTTTTCAACTAAAACCAAACACCGAAAAAACAAACACCCATCCTTTTGCCTGTTTTAGTTTCATTGTGTAAAATGTAAGAGAACCTTCAGAGAAGGGAAGAGATTAAAAAAAAATTCCCTAAAGGGGTGGATAAAAATAACTTTTAAAAGAAAAAAGGGGAAAGAAGCCTAATGACTCCCCCGCAAACAAATAAAAAACATTTCCCCCAAAAATTAAAAATGGAGAAAATTAAAGGCATTAAAAAACGAGGAGCATACCCTCACTTTACAGAAAAACGGTCAGCCCTATTCTTATTTTTTTTCTCAACTACTCATCATCACAATCGCAAATGAATTAATTTAAATTTATATATAAAATTTTTGATTTTTTTCCTTTTCCCCCCGCTTTGCAAAGTAACTCAAAAAACAGAGGACTGAGCCTTATGGGAAAAATCCCTTTTATAAAAAGCATGTTAAAGGGAAAAGGGGAGCCTGGATGTTTTGCCTCTGAAAAAAACCCAACTCAAGGGGAAAAGGGGAAAGAGAATTTGGGGGAATGTTTTTGGGAGTAAAGTCGGGGTTAGTGACAGAACAAGAGAAAGGGGAAGGAGTAGCCCCACTCCTGAAACAGTTGGCAGTATGTATGAGTGTAAAAAAAAATAAATTTTAGATTGATATGGTTTAAAAATAAAAAATGGATGGAGAGGATGGGTTTTTATTTGGGTGCATATGCACCTAAGCCAGGGAAGAAAAAAAATGCGAGGGAAGTGTTTTTGGAGCAGCTGAGTGAGGGGGTTAGTAGTTTTTTGAAAGAACGAGATCGGGTTATAGTGATGGGGAATTTAAACAAAGGGAAATAATGTTGGGAGTTCCGGGTTGGGTTTCATGGGGTTTCCCTGTTGTAAATGGAAATGATGAAAGAGCTTATAGATCTATATTTTGAAAAAAGACTGGGGATTGGGAATTCGGGGTTTTAAAAAGAAAAATTAAAAAGGGATAAAGTAAAGTAAATAGGAGAATGGGCAAGAAACGTTATTGGGTTACGTGTTTTTTGAAGGGCGGGGAAAAAAAACCCTTTTGGGGTTTAAATTTTGAAGGGGGCAAAATGGAGGATTCTTTATCATTAATTTTTAGAGGGAAAGGTGAAGATTTTTGAGGTTTAAGAAAAGAAGAAAGAATTTTTTGGGGGGAAAGAGTGGGGAATTTAAATTAACTTGGGGAAAGGGGACTTGTGAGGAATTTCCAAAAGGGGACTGAGTACAGAAAGGAAAAAGGTAAGAAAAAAGGGGCTTAAGGGGGGTGGGGGAGGAATGGGGTGTATTTAAAAGGGAAAGGGGTAAGGGGTTTTCCCAAAAAAATTTCTTCTGGGGATGAAAGCGTGGGAGGGGGGAAAATTTTTAAAGTGAAATTTGGGGGTGGATGAAAGGCAAGATTTTAGTGAAAGAGAAATAGAGGCATTTTTGACGATTTTTTTCAAAAGGAAAATAATGCAAGGGGAGTGGAAGAAATTTTTAAAAGGGAAAAGGGAGGGGTCAAGAAAAAGGTTTTAAGAGATTTTAAGAAAAGGTGTAAGAGGGGAAAAAGATGCCAAATGGGGTTAGGTTTGGGAAAAATAAAATTAAATTTTAAAAGGGGGAAAAAAAAAAAAAGTTTTTAAAAAAAGGGGAAAAAAAAAATGCGAAAGACCCAAAGGAAAAATTGGGAAAAATCAGTAAAAGGGGCTAATGGGGATGGTTTTCAAGTATTGTTTATATGGAAGGAGATGAAGTGATTATTTGAAAAATTTGTTTAATGCGTTTCATGATAGGGGGGAGATATAAGGGTGGTTTGGGCGAAGTGGGGGTGGGAAAAATGAGAGGGTTTGGGAAATGATTTTGTAAAAAAAAAAAGGGAGAAAAGCTTTTTCGGAAAATAAAAGCCGGCAAGGCCCCGGGGTTTGGGGTGGGATTGCAGTGGGAAAGAATTTAAAAAAAGGGGGGGGGACAGTATTGTTGACTGGTTGGGAAAGTTATCAATGCATGGAAACACAGGGGAAAGGGGGCCTTTAAGGGTTGGCGGAGGGCCCTTTCAAGGGGGCCATTTTACAAAAATTCCCAAAGGGGGAAAAAAAAGGGGTGCCAAATTACAGAAATATAAGTTTTTTTGAGTAATTTTCCCAGGAAATTTTATATGGGAGTTTGATGAAAGGGTTTAAGGCAAGTACAGAAACATAAATTGGGTAAGAGCAATGTGGTTTCAGAAAGAAGTGGAGATATGTGGATCAGGTGTTTATGCTTTGAAGAATGTATGTGAGAAATACTTAGAAAAGCAAACAATGGATTTTTAAGTAGCATTTTAACTGGCGAAGGCATAAGATAATTGAATAGAGATCTCTGTGTAAGGTACTAATAGTATATGTGAAGGAACCAAGTTGGGAGAAGCAGAGAAAAGTTTTTTATCCAGGATTGTAAATGCATGTGACGTTTTAAGACTAGAGGAAAGTGATTGGTGTCTCAAGTGAAATGGTTTTCGGCATGGAGTACGTGATGGTCTCTATGGTATTTGATTTGTTTTATGAATGGGTTGTTTAGGGAAGGAAATGCAAGAGTTTTGGAAAGAGGGCCCAAGTATGCAGTCTGTTGATGGTATGATATAGCATGGAAGTGAGTCAGTTTTGTTCGCCTGATGATACCCCGCTGGTGGCGATTCGGGTTAGAAACTGCAGAAGCTGTTGACTGAGTTTGTAAAGTTTTGTGGACATAAAGTTGAGAGTAAGCGTTAATAAGAGCAAGGGTTAATTAGTAGAGTAGGGTTGAGGACAAGTCAATTGGATATAAGTTTGGAATGGAGAAAACCTGTGAGGAATGTGGTGAAGAGTTTTAGACGTCTGGAGAAGTGGATTTGGCAGTGGAGGAACTATTGAAGCGAAGTGGAGTCATAGGATGGGGAGTGACAAAAATTTTCTGGGAGCCTTGAAAAATGAGGAAATCGAGAAAGTTTCTTGGAAAGCAAAACTGGGTAAGTGTGAAGGATAATGGAATTCAAACAATGTTATATATGTAGCGAGGCGTGAGGGCTATAGGATATGAGTTGTGCGGAGGAAAGGGGGGGGGGTGGATGTATGCTTGAAATGAAATGTTTGGGCCAGCATGTGGTGTGAGGTGGTTTTGGATCGAGTAAGTAATAAAAGGATAAGATAGAAGTGTGGTAATAAAAAGAGGCGGTGGTTGAGAGAGCAGGAGTGGGTGTTTTGGAAATGTTTGGTCACATGGAAGAGAATGCGATTAGGTAAATATGGACCAAGAGGAATATAACTGTAGAGGTGGAGGGAACAAGGAGTAGTGGGAGACCAAATTGGAGGTGGAAAGATAGGAATAAAACAAAGATTTTGAGGATCGGGCCTGAACATATAGCCGGAAGGTGAAAGGCATGCAAGGATAGAGAGGAATTGGAAAGATGTGGTTATAACGGCGACGTGTGCTGTCAATGGATTAAACCAGGGCAAAGTGTAACCGTCTGGGGGTAAAGCAGTGAGGAAAATTTTTGTGCGGCCTGGATGGGTGTAAAGAGCCGCTCCTGGGTTCCGTGCATTAGTATGACATGATAGAGACAGAGTGTGAAAGAATGGGCCATTTTCTTGTCTTTTCGTAGCGCTACCCTCGCGCAGTATGCGGGGGGATGGGCTGACATTTTTCATTGTGAGCGTACCGTAGCGACGAGAATGATAAGGCACACAGTATGAATTATGTACATATGTATAAAAAGATCTATATAAATATATATATACACAACAAACTTATAACTCTGTAATCTGGAGCACTCACGTCTTTCCCCTTTTTGCCTTTGTACAATGGCACTAATGCACGCATTCCGCCAATCCTCAAGGCACCTCACCATTGAGTCATACATACATTAAATAACCTTACCAACCAGTCAACAATACAGTCACAACCCTTTTATAATAAATTCCACTTGCAATACCATGCAAACCTGCTGCCCCTTTGCCGGCTCTATCATCTTCCGCAAGCTTTTACTACCTCTTCTCTGTTTACCAAATACATTTTCCCTAAACCTCCACTTTGCACACCACCTCGACCCAACACCCCTATATCTGCCACTCTGTCATCAACACATGTAACAAACTTCAAAATACTCATGATCCATCTCCTTTCTCACATCACCACTACTTGTTATCACCTCCCCATGTTACGCCCATCACTGAAGTTTCCCATTTGCTCCCTTGTCTTACTCACCCATCATTACCTCCGTCGCAGAACATCTTTTTATTCTCCTAAAATTACTGAGAGTCTCTCACCCCAACTCCTCAATTGCCCTTTTTTTTTCACCTCGTTGCACCTTTCTCTTGACCTTCCTGTCCCTCTTTCTTTTATACTTTTCTCCCACTCAATTGCATTTTTTTCCCTGCAAAGATTCGTCCAAAGGCCTCTACATTCTCTTTCATAATACTCTTACTTCTTCATCCCACCACGTCACTACCCTTTCTAAACAGCCCACCTTCCCACACTTTCTCATGCCACAAGCAATCTTTTTGCGCAATCCATATCACTGATTCCCCTAAAATATACATCCCATGTCCAGAGCATTCAATTGGGGAAGAGCAGTGCGGTTTCAGAAGTGGTAGAGGATGTGTGGATCAGGTTTTGCTTTGAAGAATGGATGTGAGAAATACGTAGAAAAGCAAATGGAATTTGTATGTAGCATTTATATGGTCTGAAAGGCCATATGATAGATTGATAGAGATGCGCTGTGGAAGGTATTAAGAATATAATGTGTGGGAGGCAAGGTTGTTTAGGAATCAGTGAAAAGTTTTTATCGAGGAGTAAGGCATGTGTACTTAGGAAGAGAGGAAAGTGATTGGTTCACAGGTGAATGTAGGTTTGGCGGCAAGGGTGTGAGATGTCTCCATGGTTGTTTAATTTATGTTCTGGATGGGGTTGAAAGGGAGGTAAATGCAAGAGTCCTGGAAAGGGGGGCAAGTAATGAAAAGTCTGTTTGAGTAATGAGAGAGCTTGGAAAGTGAAATCAGTTGTTGTTCGCTGATGATAACAGCGCTGGTGGCTGATTCATGAGAGGAAAGCTGGCAGAAGCAGTGACGGAAGTGGTAAAGTGTGTGGAAAAGAAAGTTAAGAGTAAATGTAATTAAAGAGCAAAGGTTATAAGGTTACAGTAGGGTTGAGGGTCAAGTCAAATGGGATGTGAGTTAGAATGGAAAAAACTGTAGGAAGTGAAGTGTTTTGTAGATACTGGTAGTGGATCTGTCAGCGGATGGAACCATGAAGCGAAGTGGATCATAGGGTGGGGAGTGGCGAAAAGTTTTGGGAGCCTTGAAAAATGTGTGGAAGTCGAGAAATTATCTCGGAAAGCAAAAATGGGTATGTTTGAAGGATAATGGTGTTCAACAATTTTATATTGTTGCGAGGCGGTGGGCTATAGAATGAGGTGCGAGAGGGAGGATGTGCTGGAAATGATATGTTAGGACAGCATGTTGGTGTGAGGTGGTTTGATCGAGTAATAATAATGATAGAAGAGAAGTGTGTTAATAAAAAAGGGTGGTTGAGAGAGCAGAAGTGGGTGTTTTGAATGGTTTGGTCACATAGGAGAGAATTAGTGAGAAAGATTGAACCAAGAGAAATATAGTGTTTAGAGGTGGAAGGGAACAAGGAGTAGTGGGAGACCAAATTGGAGGTGGAAAGATGGAATGAAAAAGATTTTGATGATCGGGGCTGAACATGAAGGAAGGGGGGTTGAAAGGTCAAGTGCAAGGGCATAGAGTTGAATTGAAAGATTGGTATAACGGGGTCGACGTGCTGTCAATGGATTAAACCAGGCAAGTGAAACGTCAGGGGTAAAAGCCGAGAAAATTTTGTGCGGCCTGTGATGTGGAAAGACGCTCTGGTTTCCGTGCATTATTTATTGACAGGAAGAGACAGAGTGTGAAAGAATTGGGGCCCTTTCTTGTCTTTTCGTATCGCAACCCCCAGACTCGCGCAGAATGCGGGGGGATGGGGCCTGTCATTCATGTGTGGCGTCGTAGCGAACGAAATGAATAAGGGCCACACAGTAATGAATTATGTACATATGTATATAATAGTATATTAGATATTATAGTATACTCAACAAACTTATACCTCTGTAATCTGAGCAATCATACCTTATCCCCTTATGCCTTTGTACAATGGCACTAATGCAACGCATTTCCGCCAATCCTCAGGCACCTCACCATGATTCAAACATACATTAAATAAAACCTTACCAAACCAACCAGTCAACAATCACAGTCACACCCCCTTTTTTAATAAATTCACTGCAATACCATCCAAACCTGCTGCTTGCCGGCTTTCATCTTCTCCGCAAAGCATTTACTACCTCTTCTCTGTTTTACCAAATCATTTTCCCTAACCCTCTCACTTTGCAGCAAACACCACCTCGACCAACACACCCTATAGCTGCCACTCTGTCATCAGACACATTCAACAAAACCTTCAAAAATACACTTCAACTCCTTCTCCACATGGACCACTCTACTTTTTAACAACCTCCCCAATTTACGCCCTTCACAGAATTCCCATTTGCCTCCCCTTGTCTTACCACCCTAATTTACCTCCTTCCAGAACGTCTTTATTATCCCTAAAATTTACTGATAAGTCTCTCAACCCAACTCTCATTTGCCCTTTTTTTCAACCTCTTGCAACTTTCACTTGCCTCCCTGTCCTCATTCTTTAATACTTCTCCCCACTCAATTGCCATTTTTTCCCTGCAAAAATCGTCCAAATGCTCTCACTTACTTCTCTTTTCCTAATACTCTTACTTCTTCATCCCACCACTCCCTAACCCTTTCTAAACAGCCCACCTCCCCACTCTTCTCATGCACAAGCATCATTTGCCCGCAAGTCCTCACTGATTCCCTAAATACATCCCATGTACAGAGCATCCAGATTGGGGAAGAGCAGTGGCGGTTTTCAGAAGTGGTAGAGGATGTGTGGATAGGAGTTTTGCTTTGAAGAATGTATGTGATGAAATACTTAGAAAAGCAAATGGATATTGAATGTAGCAATTATGGATCTGGAGAAGGCATATAGAAACAGATTTGATTAGAGATGCTGCCTGTGGAAGGTAATTAAAATATATGGGTGGGAGGCAAAGTTTGTTAGAAGCAGATGAAAATTTTTTATCAGAGGATGTAAGGCATGTGTACGTGTAGGAAGAGAGGAAAGTGATTGGTTTCTCAGTGAATGTAGTATGCGGCAGGTGTGGTGATGTCTCCATGGTTGTTTAATTTGTTTATGGATGGGGTTGTAAGGAGTACATGCCAGAGTCCTGGAAAGGGGGGCAAAGAATGAAGTCAGTTGTAAAGAGAATACTTGGGAAGTGAGTCAGTTGTTGTTCCGCTGATGTACAGCGCCTGGGGCTGATTCAATGTGAAAACTGCAGAAGCTGGTGACGGAGTTTGGTAAAGTGTGTGGAAGAAGAAAGTTAAGAGTAAATGTGAATAAGAGCAAGGTTATTAGGTACAGTAGGGTTGAGGGTCAAGTCAATTGGGAGGTGAGTTTGAATGGAGAAAAACTGGAGGAAGTGAAGTGTTTTAGATATCTGGGAGTGGATCTGTCAGCGGATGGAACCATGGAAGCGGAAGTGGATCATAGGGTGGGGGAGGGGGCGAAAATTTTGGGAGCCTTGAAAAATGTGTGGAAGTCGAGAACATTATCTCGGAAAGCAAAAATGGGTATGTTTGAAGGAATAGTGGTTCCAACAATGTTGTATGGTTGCAAGGCGTGGGCTATGGATAGAGTTGTGCGCAGGAGGATGGATGTGCTGGAAATGAGATGTTTGAGGACAATGTGTGGTGTAAGGTGGTTTGATCGAGTAAGTAACGTAAGGGTAAGAGAGATGTGTGGAAATAAAAAGAGCGTGGTTGAGAGAGCAGAAGAGGGTGTTTTGAAATTGTTTGGGCACATGGAGAGAATGAGTGAGGAAAGATTGACCAAGAGGATATATGTGTCGGAGGTGGAGGGAACGAGGAGAAGAGGGAGACCAAATTGGAGGTGGAAAGATGGAGTGAAAAAGATTTTGTGTGATCGGGGCCTGAACATGCAGGAGGGTGAAAGGAGGGCAAGGAATAGAGTGAATTGGAGCGATTTGGTATACAGGGGTTGACGTGCTGTCAGTGGAGTGAATCAAGGCATGTGAAGCGTCTGGGGTAAACCATAGAAAGCTGTGTAGGTATGTATATTTGCGTGTGTGGACGTGTGTATGTACATGTGTATGGGGGGGGGGGTTGGGCCATTTCTTTCGTCTGTTTCCTTGCGCTACCTCGCAAACGCGGGAGACAGCGACAAAGTATAAAAAAAAATGTAGCTTAGACATTGAAGCTTATTGACACAGTGGTGAAATTGATGAGAACTGCTATTGACGTTTGTGTGAATAAATTGTACATTTCCTTTTCCATAGCCAGAGGTTGAACCATTATGTGACATTCATTTTTTTTCATTCATTTCAAGCTAAAAGTTTGTTTTCTAAATTGTTTCTTACATTTTTCATATGTATATATATGTATGTGTGTGTGTGTGTGTGTGTATGTGCATATGTGTGTGTGTGTGTGTGTGTGTGTATATGTATATATATATGTATATTATCCCTGGGGATAGGGGTGAAAGAATACTTCCCACGTATTCCTCGCGTGTCGTAGAAAGCGACTAGAGGGGACGGGAGCGGGGGGCCGGAAATCCTCCCTCCTTGTATTAACTTTCTAAAATGGGAAACAGAAGATATATATATATATATATATATATATATATATATATATATATATATATATATATATGAAAAGTTTTTATCGAGGATGTAAGGCATGTGTACGTGTAGGAAGAGAGGAAAGTGATTGGTTCTCAGTGAATGTAGGTTTGCGGCAGGGTGTGTGATGTCTCCATGGTTGTTTAATTTGTTTATGGATGGGGTTGTTAGGGAGGTAAATGCAAGAGTCCTGGAAAGAGGGGCAAGTATGAAGTCTGTTGGGGATGAGAGAGCTTGGGAAGTGAGTCAGTTGTTGTTCGCTGATGATACAGCGCTGGTGGCTGATTCATGTGAGAAACTGCAGAAGCTGGTGACTGAGTTTGGTAAAGTGTGTGGAAGAAGAAAGTTAAGAGTAAATGTGAATAAGAGCAAGGTTATTAGGTACAGTAGGGGTGAGGGTCAAGTCAATTGGGAGGTGAGTTTGAATGGAGAAAAACTGGAGGAAGTGAAGTGTTTTAGATATCTGGGAGTGGATCTGGCAGCGGATGGAACCATGGAAGCGGAAGTGGGTCATAGGGTGGGGGAGGGGGCGAAAATTTTGGGAGCCTTGAAAAATGTGTGGAAGTCGAGAACATTATCTCGGAAAGCAAAAATGGGTATGTTTGAAGGAATAGTGGTTCCAACAATGTTGTATGGTTGCGAGGCGTGGGCTATGGATAGAGATGTGCGCAGGAGGATGGATGTGCTGGAAATGAGATGTTTGAGGACAATGTGTGGTGTGAGGTGGTTTGATCGAGTAAGTAACGTAAGGGTAAGAGAGATGTGTGGAAATAAAAAGAGCGTGGTTGAGAGAGCAGAAGAGGGTGTTTTGAAATGGTTTGGGCACATGGAGAGAATGAGTGAGGAAAGATTGACCAAGAGGATATATGTGTCGGAGGTGGAGGGAACGAGGAGAAGAGGGAGACCAAATTGGAGGTGGAAAGATGGAGTGAAAAAGATTTTGTGTGATCGGGGCCTGAACATGCAGGAGGGTGAAAGGAGGGCAAGGAATAGAGTGAATTGGAGCGATGTGGTATACAGGGGTTGACGTGCTGTCAGTGGATTGAATCAAGGCATGTGAAGCGTCTGGGGTAAACCATGGAAAGCTGTGTAGGTATGTGTGTTTGCGTGTGTGGACGTATGTACATGTGTATGGGGGGGGGGGGCCATTTCTTTCGTCTGTTTCCTTGCGCTACCTCGCAAACGCGGGAGACAGCGACAAAGTATAAAAAAAAAGAAAAAAAAAATATATATATATGTATATATATATATATATATATATATATATATATATATATATATATATATATATATATATATATATATATATATATATATATATATATATATATATATATATATATAAATATATTGGAAAGTATCATAATTTTGCGCGTGATCACGATATTCCTATGAGTCCACGGGGAAAATGAAACACGAAAAGTTCCCAAGTGTAATTTCGTGTAATAATCACATTAGGGGAGACACAAGAGAGAAATATAACAGTCTCTTCGATGTATATCAGCTGACTGTTATATTTCTCGCTTGTGTCTCCCCTGATGATGTGATTATTACACGAAAGTGCACTTGGTAACTTTTCGTGTTTCATTTTCCCCGTGGATTCATAGTAATATATATATATATATATATATATATATATATATATATATATATATATATATATATATATATATATATATATATATATATATTTTTTTTTTTTTTTTTTATACTTTGTCGCTGTCTCCCGCGTTTGCGAGGTAGCGCAAGGAAACAGACGAAAGAAATGGCCCAACCCCCCCCCATACACATGTACATACACACGTCCACACACGCAAATATACATACCTACACAGCTTTCCATGGTTTACCCCAGACGCTTCACATGCCTTGATTCAATCCACTGACAGCACGTCAACCCCTGTATACCACATCGCTCCAATTCACTCTATTCCTTGCCCTCCTTTCACCCTCCTGCATGTTCAGGCCCCGATCACACAAAATCCTTTTCACTCCATCTTTCCACCTCCAATTTGGTCTCCCTCTTCTCCTCGTTCCCTCCACCTCCGACACATATATCCTCTTGGTCAATCTTTCCTCACTCATTCTCTCCATGTGCCCAAACCATTTCAAAACACCCTCTTCTGCTCTCTCAACCACGCTCTTTTTATTTCCACACATCTCTCTTACCCTTACGTTACTTACTCGATCAAACCACCTCACACCACACATTGTCCTCAAACATCTCATTTCCAGCACATCCATCCTCCTACGCACAACTCTATCCATAGCCCACGCCTCTCAACCATACAACATTGTTGGAACTACTATTCCTTCAAACATACCCATTTTTGCTTTCCGGGATAATGTTCTCGACTTCCACACATTTTTCAAGGCTCCCAAAATTTTCGCCCCCTCCCCCACCCTATGATCCACTTCCGCTTCCATGGTTCCATCCGCTGACAGATCCACTCCCAGATATCTAAAACACTTCACTTCCTCCAGCCTCTCACCATTCAAACTCACCTCCCAATTGACTTGACCCTCAACCCTACTGTACCTAATAACCTTGCTCTTATTGACATTTACTCTTAACTTTCTTCTTCCACACACTTTACCAAACTCCGTCACCAGCTTCTGCAGTTTCTCACATGAATCCGCCACCAGCGCTGTATCATCAGCGAACAACAACTGACTCACTTCCCAAGCTCTCTCATCCCCAACAGACTTCATACTTGCCCCTCTTTCCAAAACTCTTGCATTTACCTCCCTAACAACCCCATCCATAAACAAATTAAACAACCATGGAGACATCACACACCCCTGCCGCAAACCTACATTCACTGAGAACCAATCACTTTCCTCTCTTCCTACACGTACACACGCCTTACATCCTCGATAAAAACTTTTCACTGCTTCTAACAACTTGCCTCCCACACCATATATTCTTAATACCTTCCACAGAGCATCTCTATCAACTCTATCATATGCCTTCTCCAGATCCATATATATATATATATATATATTGTCCCTGGGGATGGGGGATTAAGAATGCTTCCCACGTATTCCCTGCGTGTCGTAGAAGGCGACTAAAAGGGGAGGGAGCGGGGGCTGGAAATCCTCCCCTCTCGTTTTTTTTTAATTTTCCAAAAGAAGGAACAGAGAATTGGGCCAGTCAAAGGCCCAGTCCTCTGTTCTTAATGCTACCACGCTAACGCGGGAAATGGCGAATAGTTTAAAAGAAGAAAGAAAAGAAATATATATATATATATATATATATATATATATATATATATATATATATATATATATATATATATTTTTCTTTTTTTTTGCTTTGTTGCTGTTTCCCGCGTTTGCGAGGTAGCGCAACGAAGCAGACGAAAGAAATGGCCCAACCCACCCCCATACACATGTATATACATACACGTCCACACAAGCAAATATACATACCTACACAGCTTTCCATGCTTTACCCCAGGCGCTTCACATGCCCTGATTCAAATCACGGACAGCACGTCAACCCCGGTATACCACATCGATCCAATTCACTCTATTCCTCGCCCTCCTTTCACCCTCCTGCATGTTCAGGCCCCGATCACACAAAATCTTTTTCACTCCATCTTTCCACCTCCAATTTGGTCTCCCACTTCTCCTCGTTCCCTCCACCTCCGACATATATATCCTCTTGGTCAATCTTTCCTCACTCATTCTCTCCATGTGCCGAAACCATTTCAAAACACCCTCTTCTGCTCTCTCAACCACGCTCTTCTTATTTCCACACATCTCTCTTACCCTTACGTTACTTACTCGATCAAACCACCTCACACCACACATTGTCCTCAAACATCTCATTTCCAGCACATCCGCCCTCCTGCGCACAACTCTATCAATAGCCCACGCCTCGCAACCATACAAAATTGTTGGAACCACTATTTCTTCAAACATACCCATTTTTGCTTTCCGAGATAATGTTCTCGACTTCCACACATTCTTCAAGGCTCCCAGGATTTTCGCCCCCTCCCCCACCCTATGATCCACTTCCGCTTACATGGTTCCATCCGCTGCCAGATCCACTCCCAGATATCTACAACACTTTACTTCCTCCAGTTTTTCTCCATTCAAACTTACCTCCCAATTGACTTGACTCTCAACCTTACTGTACCTGATAACCTTGCTCTTATTCACATTTACTCTTAACTTTCTTCTTTCATAGAGGAGGAGGATGAGCACTCCCCATGTGACTCCTTCTGTTTCCCCTTTCAGAAAGTTGAAATACAAGGAGGGAAGTGTTCATAGCCCCCTGCTCCCGTCCCCTTGCGTGGGAAGTATTCTTTTTTCTCTATCCCCAGGTATATATATATATATATATATATATATATATATATATATATATATATATATATATATATATATATATATATATATATATGGATGGGGTTGTTAGGGAGGTGAATGCAAGAGTTTTGGAAAGAAGGGCAAGTATGCAGTCTGTTGTGGATGAGAGAGCTTGTTAAGTGAGTCAGTTGTTGGTCGCTGATGATACAGCGCTGGTGGCTGATTCATGTGAGAAACTGCTGAAGCTGGTGACTGAGTTTGGCAACGTGACTGACAGAAGAAAGCTGAGAGTAAATGTGAATAAGAGCAACGTACAGTAGGGTTGAGGGAAAAGTCAATTGGGAGGTAAGTTTGAATGGAGGAAAACTGGAAGAAGTGAAGTGTGTTTTAGATATTTGGGAGTGGATTTGGCAGCAGATGCAACCATGGAAGCGCAAGTGAATCATAGGGTGGGGGAGGGGGTGAAAGTTCTGGGGGCGTTGAAGAATATGTGGAAGTCGAGAATGTTATCTTGGAAAGCAAGAATGGACATGTTTGAAGGAATAGTGACTCCAATAATGATATGTAGTTGCGAGGCGTGGGCTATTGATAGAGTCGTGCGGAGGAGGGTGGATGCGCTGGAAATGAGATGTTTGAGGGCAATATGTGGTGTGAGGTGGTTTGATCGGTAAGTAATGAAAGGGTAAGAGAGATGTGTGGTAATAAAAAGAGTATGGTTGAGATAACAGAAGAGGATGTTTGAAATAGTTGGGTCACATGGAGACAATGAGCGCGGAAAGATTGATGAAGACGATATATATGTCAGAGGTGGAGGGAACGATGAGAAGTGGGAGACCAAATTGGAGATTGAAAGATAGAGTAAAAAAGATTTTCAGTGATCGGGGCCTGAACATGCAGGAGGGTGAAAGGCCTGCAAGCAATAGAGTGAATTGGAGCGATATGGTATACCTGGGTCGACGCGCTGTCAATGGATTGAACCAGGGAGTGTGAAACGTCTGCGGTAAACCTTGAAAAGTTCTGTAGGGCCTGGATGTGAAAAGGGAGCAGTGGTTTCGGTGCATTATACATGACAGCTAGAGACAGAGTGAGAAGGAATGTGGCCTTTGTTGTCTTTTCCTAGCGCTACATCGCACACATGCGGGGGAAGGGGTTGTTATTTCATGTGTGGCGGGATGGCGACGGGAATGAATAAGGGCAGACAGTATGAATTAAGTAAATGAGTACATATGTATATGTCTCCCCCATCCTCACATATCGTAGAAGGCGACTAAAGGGGACGGGAGCATGAGGCTAGGAACCCTACCCTCCTTGTATCTTATCTTTCTAAAAGGAGAAACAGAAAGAGGAGTCACGCGGGGAGTGCTCATCCTCCTCGAAGGCTCAGATTGGGGTGTCTAAATATGTGTGGATGTAACCAAGATGGGAAGAGAGGAGAGAGAAGTAGTATATTTGAGGAAGGGAACCTGGATGTTTTGGCTCTGAGTGAAACGAAGCTCAAAGGTAAAGGGGAAGAGTGGTTTGAAATGTTTTGGGAGTAAAGTAAAAGGACAAAAAGAAGGGAAGGAGTAGCACTACTCCTGAAACAGGAGTGGTGGGCGTATGTGATAGAGTGTAAGAAAGTAAACTCTAGATTGAATGGGTAAAACTGAAAGTGAATGGAGAGAAATGGATGATATTGGAGCCACTGCACCTGGGCAAAAGAAGAAAGATCTTGAGAGGCAAGTGTTTTGGGAGCAGTTGAGTGAGTGTGTTAGTAGTTTTGATGCACTAAACCTGGTTATAATAATGGTTGATTTTAATGCAAAGGTGAGTAATGTGGCAGTTGAGAGAATGATTGGTGTACTTGAGGTGTTCAGTGTTGTAAATGGAAACGATGAAGAGCTTATACATTTGTCTGCTGAAAAAGGAATTGTGATTGGGAATACTTGGTTTAAAATGAGAGATATACATATGTATACATATGTAATTAGGAGAGATGGCAGGTGAGCGTTATTGGATTACGTGTTAATTGATTGATGGGTAGAAGAGAGATATTCAGATGTTAGTGCGCTGAGAGGTGCAACTGCAGGCATGTTTCATCATTATCTTCTGGACGCGAAGTTGAGCATTTGCATGGGTTTTTCAGAAACGAAGAATGTTGGAGTGGAGAGAGTGGTGAGTGTAAGTGAGCTTGGGAAGACTTATTTGAGGATGTACCAGGAGAGACTGAGTGCAGAATGGAAATGGTGAGAGCAAAGGACAGAAGGGGAGTGGGGGAGGAA
The DNA here is from genome assembly GCF_036320965.1 of Panulirus ornatus. Lineage (NCBI taxonomy): Eukaryota > Metazoa > Arthropoda > Malacostraca > Decapoda > Palinuridae > Panulirus > Panulirus ornatus. The sequence goes on along the minus strand of NC_092279.1, from coordinate 33,956,048 downwards.
TGGGATGTATTTAGGGAAGCAGTGATGGCTTGCGCAAAAGATGCTTTTGGCATGAGAAGAGTGGGAGGAAGGCACATTAGAAAGAGTAGTGAGTGGTGGGATGAATAAGTAAAATTATTAGTGAAAGAGAAGCGAGAAACATTTGGACGATTTTTGCAGAGAAATGATTCAAATGAGTGGGAGATGTATAAAAGAAAGAGGCAGGAGGTCAAGAGAAAGGTGCAAGAGGAAAAAGAGGGAAATGAGAGTTAGGGTGAGTGAGTATCATTAAATTTTAGGGAGGACAAAAAGACGTTTTGGAAAGAGGTAAATAAAGTGCCAAAGACAAGACAACAAAAAAGAACATCGGTGAAGGGGGACAATGGGGATGCAATAACAAGTAGTGGAGATGAGAGGAGATCGAGTGAGTATCTTGAAGGCTTGCAGAATGTGTTAGATGATAGAATGGCAGATATAGGATGTTTTGGTCGAGGTGGTGTGCGAAGTGAGAGGGTTAATGAGTATGATTTGAAAAATAGAAAAGAGGTAGTAAAAGCTTTGCGGAAGATGAAAGCCGTGCAAAGCAGAGGGTTTGGATGGTATTGCAGTGGAATTTATCAAAAAAGGGGTTCACTCTGTTGCTGACTGGTTGGTAAGGATAGCAAATTATGTATGACTCATGGTGAGGTGCCTGAGGTTTGCGAAATGCATGCATAGTGCCATTGAACAAACGCAAAGGGGATAAGAGTAAGTGGTCAGATTACAGAGGTATAATAGTTTGTTGAGTATTCCTGGTAAATTATATGGGAGGGTATTGATTGGGAGGGCGAAAGCTGGTACAGAGCATCAGATTGGGGAAGAGCAGTGTGGTTTCAGAAGTGGTAGAGGATGTCTGGATCATGTGCTTGCTTTGAATAATGTATGAGAAATACTTAGAAATGCAAATGGATTTGTATGTAACATTTATGGATCTGGAGAAGGCATATGATAGAGTTGATAGAAATGCTATTGGCAAGGTATTGAGAATATATGATGTGTGAGGCAAGTTGCTAGAAGCAGTGAAAAGTTTTTATCGAAGATGTAAGGCATGTGTACGTGTAGGAAGTGAGGAAGGTGATTGATTCTCAGTAAATGTCCGTTGGTGGCACGGGTGCGCGATGTCTCCAAAGTTGTTTAAGTTGTTTATGGATGGAGTTGTTAGGGAGGTGAATGCAAGACTTTTAGAGAGAGGAGCAAATATGCAGTCTGTTGTGGATGAGAGGGCTTGGGAAGTGAGTCAGTTGATTGTCGCTGATGATGCAACGCTGGTGGCTAATTCGGGGGAGAAATTGTAGAAGCTGGTGACTGAGTTTGGTAAAGTGTGTGAATGAGAAAGGTGAGAGTAAGTGTGAATAAGAGCAAAGATATAGGTACAGTAGGGTTGAGGGACAAGTCAATTTGGAGGTAAGTTGAAATGGAGAAAATCTGGAAAAAGAAAAGTGTTTTAGATATCTGAGAGTGGATTTAGTAGCATATGGAATCATGAAAGCGGAAGTGAGTCACGGTGGGGGAGGGAGCAAGAGTTCTGGGAGCATTGAAAAATGTAGGGAAGGGAGAGCATTATCTCGGAAAGCAAAAATGGGTATGTTAGAAGGAATATTGGTTCCAACAATGTTATATGGTTGCGAGGCTTGGGCTATGGATAGAGTTGTGCGCAGGAAGGTGGATGTGCTGGAAATGAGATGTCCGAGGACATTATATGGTATGAGGTGGTTTGATCGAGTAAATAATGAAAGGGTAAGAGAGATGTGTGGTAATGAAAAGAATGTGGTTGAGAGAGCAGAAGAGGGTGTTTTCAAATTGGTCACATGGAGAGAGTGAGTGAGGAAAGATTGACAAAGAGGATATATGTGCCACAGACGGAAATGCTACCACAATTCTATGGGCTAGTCCCATTGCCTAGCGGTAGCATTCCGTCTGTGGCACATTGGTCCCGGGCTCGATCCTGGCAGTTGGAGGTTTGTATGATATATATATATATATATATATATATATATATATATATATATATATATATATATATATATATATATATATATCCCTGGGATAGGAGAGAAAGAATACGTCCCACGTATTCCCTGCGTGTCGTAAAAGGCTGGAAATCCTTTCCTCTCATTATTCTTTTTTTTAATCTTCCAAAAGAAGGAACAGAGAAGGGGGCCAGGTGAGGATATTCCCTCAAAGGCCCAGTTCTTTGTTCTTAAGGCTACCTCGCTAACGCGGGAAATGGCGAATATTTTGAAAGAAAAAGAAAATATATATATATTATATTTTTTTATTTTTTTACTATACTTTGTCGCTGTCTCCCGCGTTTGCCAGGTAGCGCAAGGAAACAGACGAAAGAAATGCCCCCCCCCCCCATACACATGTATATACATACGTCCACACACGCAAATATACACACCTACACAGCTTTCCATGGTTTACCCCAGACGCTTCACATGCCTTGATTCAATCCACTGACAGCACGTCAACCACGGTATACCACATAGCTCCAATTTACTCTATTCCTTGCCCTCCTTTCACCCTCCTGCATGTTCAAGCCCCGATCACACAAAATCTTTTTCACTCCATCTTTCCACCTCCAATTTGGTCTCCCTCTTCTCCTCGTTCCCTCCACCTCCGACACATATATCCTCTTGGTCAATCTTTCCTCACTCATTCTCTCCATGTGCCCAAACCACTTCAAAACACCCTCTTCTGCTCTCTCAACCACGCTCTTTTTATTTCCACACATCTCTCTTACCCTTACGTTACTCACTCGATCAAACCACCTCACACCACACACTGTCCTCAAACATCTCATTTCCAGCACATCCATCCTCCTGCGCACAACTCTATCCATAGCCCACGCCTCGCAACCATACAACATTGTTGGAACCACTATTCCTTCAAACATACCCATTTTTGCTTTCCGAGATAATGTTCTCGACTTCCACACATTCTTCAAGGCCCCCAGAATTTTCGCCCCCTCCCCCACCCTATGATCCACTTCCGCTTCCATGGTTCCATCCGCTGCCAGATCAACTCCCAGATATCTAAAACACTTCACTTCCTCCAGTTTTTCTCCATTCAAACTCACCTCCCAATTGACTTGACCCTCAACCCTACTATACCAAATAACCTTGCTCTTTTTCACATTTACTCTTACCTTTCTTCTTCCACACACTTTACCAAACTCAGTCACCAGCTTCTGCAGTTTCTCACATGAATCAGCCACCAGCGCTGTATCATCAGCGAACAACAACTGACTCACTTCCCAAGCTCTCTCATCCCCAACAGACTTCATACTTGCCCCTCTTTCCAAAACTCTTGCATTTACCTCCCTAACAACCCCATCCATAAACAAATTAAACAACCATGGAGACATCACACACCCCTGCCGCAAACCTACATTCACTGAGAACCAATCACTTTCCGCTCTTCCTACACGTACACATGCCTTACATCCTCGATAAAAACTTTTCACTGCTTCTAACAACTTTCCTCCCACACCATATATTCTTAATACCTTCCACAGAGCATCTCTATCAACTCTATCATATGCCTTCTCCAGATCCATAAATGCTACATACAAATCCATTTGCTTTTCTAAGTATTTCTCACATACATTCTTTAAAGCAAACACCTGATCCACACATCCTCTACCACTTCTGAAACCACACTGCTCTTCCCCAATCTGATGCTCTATACATGCCTTCACCCTCTCAATCAATACCCTCCCATATAATTTACCAGGAATACTCAACAAACTTATACCTCTGTAATTTGAGCACTCACTCTTATCCCCTTTGCCTTTGTACAATGGCACTATGCACGCATTCCGCCAATCCTCAGGCACCTCACCATGAGTCATACATACATTAAATAACCTTACCAACCAGTCAACAATACAGTCACCCCCTTTTTTAATAAATTCCACTGCAATACCATCCAAACCTGCTGCCTTGCCGGCTATCATCTTCCGCAAAGCTTTCACTACCTCTTCTCTGTTTACGAAATCATTTTCCCTAACCCTCTCACTTTGCACACCACCTCGACCAAAACACCCTATATCTGCCACTCTATCATCAAACACATTCAACAAACCTTCAAAATACTCACTCCATCTCCTTCTCACATCACCACTACTTGTTATCACCTCCCCATTTGGGCCCTTCACTGAAGTTCCCATTTGCTCCCTTGTCTTACGCACTTTATTTACCTCCTTCCAGAACATCTTTTTATTCTCCCTAAAATTTAATGATACTCTCTCACCCCAACTCTCATTTGCCCTTTTTTTCGCCTCTTGCACCTTTCTCTTGACCTCCTGTCTCTTTCTTTTATACATCTCCCACTCAATTGCATTTTTTCCCTGCAAAAATCGTCCAAATGCCTCTCTCTTCTCTTCCACTAATACTCTTACTTCTTCATCCCACCACTCACTACCCTTTCTAATCAACCCACCTCCCACTCTTCTCATGCCACAAGCATCTTTTGCGCAATCCATCACTGATTCCCTAAATACATCCCATTCCTCCCCCACTCCCCTTACTTCCATTGTTCTCACCTTTTTCCATTCTGTACTCAGTCTCTCCTGGTACTTCCTCACACAGGTCTCCTTCCCAAGCTCACTTACTCTCACCACCCTCTTCACCCCAACATTCACTCTTCTTTTCTGAAAACCCATAGAAATCTTCACCTTTGCCTCCACAAGATAATGATCAGACATCCCTCCAGTTGCACCTCTCAGCACATTAACATCCAAATGTCTCTCTTTCGCACGCCTGTCAATTAACACGTAATCCAATAACGCTCTCTGGCCATCTCTCCTACTTACATAAGTATACTTATGTATATATCGCTTTTTAAACAAGGTATTCCCAATCATCAGTCCTTTTTCATCACATAAATCTACATGCTCTTCACCATTTCCATTTACAACACTGAACACCCCATGTATACCAATTATTCCCTCAACTGTCACATTACTCACCTTTGCATTCAAATCACCCATCACTATAACCCGGTCTCGTGCATCAAAACCACTAACACACTCATTCAGCTGCTCCCAAAACACTTGCCTCACATGATCTTTCTTCTCATGCCCAGGTGCATATATATATATATATATATATATATATATATATATATATATATATATATATATATATATATATATATATATATATATATATATATATATATATATATATATATATATATAAAGCGAGATATACATAAGTATACGTATGTAAGTAGGAGAGATGGCCAGAGAGCTTTATTGGATTACATGTTAATTGACAGGCGTGCGAAAGAGAGACTTTTGGATGTTAATGTGCTGAGAGATGCAACTGGAGGGATGTCTGATCATTATCTTGTGGAGGCTAAGGTGAAGATTTGTATGGGTTTCAGAAAAGAAGAGTGAATGTTGGGGTGAAGAGGGTGGTGAGAGTAAGTGAGCTTGGGAAGGAGACTTGTGTGAAGAAGTACCAGGAGAGACTGAGTACAGAATGGAAAAAGGTGAGAACAATGGAAGTAAGGGGAGTGGGGGAGGAATGGGATGTATTTAGGGAATCAGTGATGGATTGCGCAAAAGATGCTTGTGGCATGAGAAGAGTGGAAGGTGGGTTGATTAGAAAGGGTAGTGAGTGGTGGGGTGAATAAGTAGGATTATTAGTGAAAGAGAAGAGAGAGGCATTTGGACGATTTTTGCAGGGAAAAAATGCAAATGAGTGGGAGATGTATAAAAGAAAGAGACAGGAGGTCAAGAGAAAGGTGCAAGAGGTGAAAAAGAGGGCAAATGAGAGTTGGGGGAGAGAGTATCATTAAATTTTAGGGAGAATAAAAAGATGTTCTGGAAGGAGGTAAATAAAGTGCGTAAGACAAGGGAGCAAATGGGAACTTCAGTGAAGGGCGCAAATGGGGAGGTGATAACAAGTAGTGGTGATGTGAGAAGGAGATGGAGTGAGTATTTTGAAGGTTGGTGAATGTGTTTGATGATAGAGTGGCAGATATAGGGTGTTTTGGTCGAGGTGGTGTGCAAAGTGAGAGGGTTAGGGAAAATGATTTGGTAAACAGAGAAGAGGTAGTAAAAGCTTTGCAGAAGATGAAAGCCGGCAAGGCAGCAGGTTTGGATGGTATTGCAGTGGAATTCATTAAAAAAGGGGGTGACTGTATTATTGACTGGTTGGTAAGGTTATTTAATGTATGTATGACTCATGGTGAGGTGCCTGAGGATTGGCGGAATGCGTGCATAGTGCCATTGTACAAAGGCAAAGGGGATAAGAGTGAGTGCTCAGATTACAGAGGTATAAGTTTGCTGAGTATTCCTGGTAAATTATATGGGAGGGTATTGATTGAGAGGGTGAAGGCAGGTACAGAGGATCAGATTGGGGAAGAGCAGTGTGGTTTCAGAAGTGGTAGAGGATGTGTGGATCAGGTGTTTGCTTTGAAGAATGTATGTGAGAAATACTTAGAAAAGCAAATGGATTTGTATGTAGCATTTATGGATCTGGAGAAGGCATATGATAGAGTTGATAGAGATGCTCTGTGGAAGGTGTTAAGAATATATGGTGTGGGAGGCAAGTTGTTAGAAGCAGTGAAAAGTTTTTATCGAGGATGTAAGGCATGTGTACGTGTAGGAAGAGAGGAAAGTGATTGGTTCTCAGTGAATGTAGGTTTGCGGCAGGGGTGTGTGATGTCTCCATGGTTGTTTAATTTCTTTATGGATGGGGTTGTTAGGGAGGTGAATGCAAGAGTTTTGGAAAGAGGGGCAAGTATGAAGTCTGTTGGGGATGAGAGAGCTTGGGAAGTGAGTCAGTTGTTGTTCGCTGATGATACAGCGCTGGTGGCTGATTCATGTGAGAAACTGCAGAAGCTGGTGACTGAGTTTGGTAAAGTGTGTGAAAGAAGAAAGTTAAGAGTAAATGTGAATAAGAGCAAGGTTATTAGGTACAGCAGGATTGAGGGTCAAGTCAATTGGGAGGTAAGTTTGAATGGAGAAAAACTGGAGGAAGTAAAGTGTTTTAGATATCTGGGAGTGGATCTGGCAGCGGATGGAACCATGGAAGCGGAAGTGGATCATAGGGTGGTGGAGGGGGCGAAAATTCTGGGAGCCTTGAAGAATGTGTGGAAGTCGAGAACATTATCTCGGAAAGCAAAAATGGGTATGTTTGAAGGAATAGTGGTTCCAACAATGTTGTATGGTTGCGAGGCGTGGGCTATGGATAGAGTTTTGCGCAGTAGGATGGATGTGCTGGAAATGAGATGTTTGAGGACAATGTGTGGTGTGAGGTGGTTTGATCGAGTAAGTAACGTAAGGGTGAGAGAGATGTGTGGAAATAAAAAGAGCGTGGTTGAGAGAGCAGAAGAGGGTGTTCTGAAATGGTTTGGGCACATGGAGAGAATGAGTGAGGAACGATTGTCCAAGAGGATATATGTGTCGGAGGTGGAGGGAACGAGGAGAAGTGGGAGACCAAATTGTAGGTGGAAAGATGGAGTGAAAAAGATTTTGTGTGATCGATGCCTGAACATGCAGGAGGGTGAAAGGAGGGCACGGAATAGAGGGAATTGGATCGATATGGTATACCGGGGTTGACGTGCTGTCAGTGGATTGAATCAGGGCATGTGAAGCGTCTGGGGTAAACCATGGAAAGCTGTGTAGGTATGTATATTTGCGTGTGTGGACGTATGTATATACATGTGTATGGGGGTGGGGTTGGGCCATTTCTTTCGTCTGTTTCCTTGCGCTACCTCGCAAACGCGGGAGACAGCGACAAAGCAAAAAAAAAAAAAAGAATATATATATATATATATATATATATATATATATATATATATATATATATATATATATATATATATATATGTGTGTGTGTGTGTGTGTGTGTTTATATACCCTAAACTGAACGAAATACACATTTCTTTCAATAACCCTAAAGGAGGGTGAACAGCTGGGTTGCCTTTAGACGGAATGCCGCTACCAGGACTCAAACCTACGCGCTCGACCTTCGGCGACCTGGTCAAGCGTCAAGGTCACGATCGCTAACAGCTACACCAGCGAGGTTCATATATTTGTCTAAATTTTCGATAATTTTTCTGAAGTGAAGAAATAAACCAGATAGGAATTTGTCATAACTACAGACTCTTCTTATTTTCAGTGTTCGATATATCGAGCGACAGTTGGTGATGTTGATGCGACAGTGTGATTAAATGAGATGTGTTTGAATTCACACGACAGAATCTTAATTCTTTTTTCTTTCACTTTTCGAGAACCTGCTCCTCATATGTAAGATACAGTTTCCTAACCGTATGTTAAGCCTACACATAATCATGTATGTACGTTTACTGAAGCAGCTTTAACGTGGTTTCTTAACCCTAGAACACGATCCTTGGGTCTGTCAGACCAGACACTTTTCGAAGTTCGTTTGTTCTACGGTGTTTCCATCACTGTATGACCTCCTGGGCCCCTCTACCTTAAGTTCTTATCTAGACATTGCCGAGAGTGGATGTGTCACTGTGTAATCTGAATTCCTTCTTTTCATATAGTTGAGTCGGTTATACCCATACGTAATAATGGTATATGAAACAAAAATCCTACAAATAGTGAATGGCATACAGATCATGGTAAAGCAGGGAAGCTCTCCGTCTATCAGCAGGAAGAATAGATACCTCTAATATTAAGTCCTTTTGATAGGAGTTTTTGTGTTATGTTGATAAAAGTGAATAATATATTTCACGTCAATTTTCATTTCTATTCTCTTGCAATAGCCAATTCCATTAACAGTCCCTTTTTTCTATATCTTAATAAGGTAGAGTAAAGCTTGGATCTCATGTACATTCTTTGGTATTCAATGGATTGGAATTAGAACTATTATTTTCTCCAGTGGGTCTCCTGGATCCAAAGGAATATTCCAAATAGGATTATTCCAAACATGAGTCGATCATGTTTTAGGGTTAAACATTATCTTGGTTATGAACAAGTCCAAGTACAAAACAAGAATAGATTGCTGTTTACCTGGACAGTATTAACAGATGTAAGTGCTGGATGTAAGCCATGATAATTCAGATACTCAAAAGCAAACACAATAGTCCCAAGACAAACGCCTGCAAAGAAATATAAAGATGAGTAAAAAACGCAAACAATTGCAAGATGTCATTCGAAAAGGAAGGAAGACTAAACTTTTAGGTATTGTCACTGATGTGACCATTACACGCTTTAATAGAAAGATACTTTACTGAAACTACTCAAAGTTTTCAAAAAAACCACCACTATCTCTCTTCAGAAATCTTCCCCATTCCATGTAACACTAATTATAAAGAAGATACTTATATAAATTTTGACTACATCATTGAGTCTGTACATTAGTTTTCATCAATACGAAAACATTGAAATTTAAATTTTGAAAAAAAAAACACAATTACGAAATTATATTTCTTTCATATATATATATAAAGGGAGTGGGGGAGGAATGTGATGTATTTAGGGAATCAGTGATGGATTGCGCAAAAGATGCTTCTGGCATGAGAAGAGTGGGAGGTGGGTTGATTAGAAAGGGTATTGAGTGGTGGGATGAAGTAAGATTATTAGTGAAAGAGAAGAGAGAGGCATTTGGACGATTTTTGCAGGGAAAAAATGCAATTGAGTGGGAGATGTATAAAAGAAAGAGACAGGAGGTCAAGAGAAAGGTGCAAGAGGTGAAAAAGAGGGCAAATGAGAGTTGGGGTGAGAGAGTATCATTGAATTTTAGGGAGAATAAAAAGATGTTCTGGAAGGAGGTAAATAAAGTGAGTAAGACAAGTGAGCAAATGGGAACTTCAGTGAAGGGCGCAAATGGGGAGGTGATAACAAGTAGTGGTGATGTGAGAAGGAGATGGAGTGAGTATTTTGAAGGTTTGTTGAATGTGTTTGATGATAGAGTGGCAGATATATGGTGCTTTGGTCGAGGTGGTGTGCAAAGTGAGAGGGGTAGGGAAAATGATTTGGTAAACAGAGAAGAGGTAGTAAAAGCTTTGCGGAAGATGAAAGCCGGCAAGGCAGCAGGTTTGGATGAAATTGCAGTGGAATTTATTAAAAAAGGGGGTGAGTGTATTATTGACTGGTTGGTAAGGTTATTTAATGTATGTATGACTCATGGTGAGGTGACTGACGATTGGCGGAATGCGTGCATTGTGCCATTGTACAAAGGCAAAGGGGATAAGCGTGAGTGCTCAAATTACAGAGGTATAAGTTTGTTGAGTATTCCTGGTAAATTATATGGGAGGGTATTGATTGAGAGGGTGAAGGCAAGTACAGAGCATCAGATTGGGGAAGAGCAGTGTGGTTTCAGAAGTGGTAGAGGATGTGTGGATCAGGTGCTTGTTTTGAGGAATGTATGTTAGAAAAACTTAGAAAAGCAAATGGATTTGTATGTAGCATTTATGGATCTGGAGAAGGGATATGATAGGGTTGATAGAGATGCTCTGTGGAAGGTATTAAGAATATATGGTGTTGGAGGCAAGTTGTTAGAAGCAGTGAAAAGTTTTTATCGAGGATGTAAGGCATGTGTACGTGTAGAAGA